>NC_073694.1:179199988-179499988 GCF_029784165.1 Wyeomyia smithii
GTACAACAGCGATACGGGTATAGTTTTTTAAACACTTTTGACTATTAAGACAGTTGCAGGTGAGGTACGCAAATATGACAGCTAATTACGCAAGCCTACACCACCTACCATGAGTTTCGATTCACTTCATTCAATATTGCAACACCCAGAAAAGTTAAGCATCACCTAAAGTGTATTCTGCCAGCTACTCCTAAGATGGCAGCCCCATCAGCAGGATGTAGATATTACTTGGTAAAGTAGCATACCGATAACCAAAAATTGGGTACATGGAACGTCCGATCCCTCAATGAATCAGCGCGAGCTGGCTTACTTGCTCTAGAACTTCCATAGCAGGAAGTCGAAATCGCAGGAACTTCGATGGCCAAATTGCCTGATTCTACTAAGATTCGAGCCCACGACCGCTTACCAAAGCGGATTCTGGACCCCGCGGCTACGGAGCTTCCATAGAGAATGACATAAATAGGCTGTGAAGTAGTATTGAAACTACTGCGCGAGAGGTGGGAGATACGACGCGTGGAAGACAGCTTTGATGCTGATGCTGAGTACCAGAGAGCGCTGGGCGAGGAGAACCGCGCCAGAAGCCGCATGATCACTGCGGCTACTCGTCAGAACAAGGAGGCAAGAGTTGCCGAAAATAAAGTCCACCGTCGGAAGAAGCTCACCAGCGCAGAAAACAACTTCGCTAGGAACGAAGTAGGGGTCTTCTATATAACAGTCAACAGAGTAAGAAGCAAGAATTTCCCAATGCCGGTGATGTACAATGACAAGGACGGCAACTTTCTTACGCATAAACCGACGGTTGCAGCGAGGCGGACGAAGCACTTTCAGGCGCCATTGAACGGTGCGGAGCTAGATGAGCAAAACAGGAAAGAGATAAGGATTATGAGCGACGAATAAGTTGTGGAGTCACCAACCCAGGAGGACATTAAAAAGGCCTTTTAAGAGAGAAGCGGCGAGATTGAGATATTAACTCTGCTAGAACAAAGCACATGATAATTGGCAGGACGCTGATCCTTCCGGTTACCCTTTACAGATATGAAGCATGGACGCCGAAGGAAACTGATCGATGAGTGCTCGGAGTTTTTGAGCGTAAAGTTCTTCGATCGGAACTAGGCGGTGAATTGGAAGTTGCAGGTGTACAGATAGCAAAGCAAACGAAAAACCAACGCTAAAATAGAACGCTAAAGCCAAATTGAACCGTACTGACCCGTTTTTTCGCCCGGCAACAAATAAATAGTTTAAACAGACATAGCGAAAATAAAGTTATAACAAATTATATTAGAATTGACGCCATTTAAGTAAGGAAAACAGATTAGGACAAGTAATACTACATGCATATATACATTAACAACAAACGATATAGCCTCTTATCCTTGAAAAAGATAAAATAAATCATCGAACGTCTGATAGTTGATGCGAAACATCGTTTAGCTGCTCTAAATAGACTGAATAGCCGAAAATCCTCCCCCCGCGTATTAATAATGGTCGATAAAATTTCTGCGTATGTATTTTCAGATCATTTGGCATGGAAACGCTCAAAGATATACAACCCCTTACGAATCAAATATTTGGACCAAAAGAAGATGCTTCAGAGGACTTAAAATGAACTTCGCATAATGATTTCGAAGCATCTTCTCTGGTTTTACACGAAAGAGCACCATTGGTTTACTAATGTAGAAGCATTGGAAGGTACGTCAATCAAAATTATCATGTTAAATAGGCACCAAGAAAATAATGTATTTTTTCATTGGAGGTCAGTACTCTGCTCCACTTGACTGACATCGAGAGTGTCACAAAAATTGTTTCTAATGCTAATAACTCAACAGCCACAAAACAGCAACCAAAATTCTCGACAGATTTGCTTCATTCTGATTCTATGATTGTAACTATTGCACTATTTAGTTATGTAAAGCCTTGGTTTAAACCTATATTACGACCAGTCAGAGCTGGAAACAAGGTCAAATATCACACAATCAAGGTGTTTCCGGATTTAAGACGATGCCCCGATGCCGAAACTCAATTCCAGACGATTTTGAAGTTCAAGATGGTAACTTCCGGTTTCTCTGGAACTGTAAAAAATGACCGATTATCACATAATATGAATGCTTTTGGAACCGGGATGATGCCCAGAGACCTGAAATCGACCTCATATGACAGCCCAAAAATTGAGTGATACCATCTAATATAAGAATTTCCGAAATCGGAATGATATCCGGGGGCCGTAAAACGATCCCAGTTAGTGTTACAGGGTTGAAAGAAAATCATTAATGAGATTTATTGCTGTAATTCTATGTTAATCTTGCGGTCGCGTTTCATACACAACCTCATCAATTATTCATAATTTTCACTGCTCTTTTTTTTTTTTTTTTTTTTTAAGGGAGGATTTGTTAGTAGCTTAAGTATTTATGATAAATATTAGTAAATAATGAGTATGTGTGTCCAATCACAAATGGTCACTTCTCAACACTGTTAGAAATTTGTAATTTTAATTGTTAGGATTTGTTTGCTTTCGCAATTAGGACTTATCATTCGTAGGGATTTAAACCTACTTGTCAGAAAAGGGGAAGTAAACTTACAACTAACTTAATTGCTAACTTATTGGCTATAAAGAGAGCTTATCGTAGCAATTGAGGATTGCAACGATTTTTGTCGAAAATTGTTAATAATTTTATTTGGCATAGCTTCTAATGGTTCAACACCAGTAAGTCTATGTAATTCGAGTGTACCAAACCAAGGAGGACGCTTCAAAATCATTTTCAGAATTTTATTCTGAATCCTTTGGAGCGTTTTCTTCCTTGTTGAACAACAACTTGACCAGATCGGTACAGCATAAAGCATTGCTGGTCTAAAAATTTGTTTGTAAATCAAAAGTTCGTTCTTTAAACAAAGTTTAGAATTCCTGTTAATAAGAGGATATAAACATCTCGTATATTTGATGCACTTGGCTTGTATACTCTCAATGTGCTCTTTGAAAATAAGTTTTTTATCATAAATTAGTCCCAAGTACTTAACCTTGTCGGACCAACTTAAAATAACCCCATTCATCTTGACAACGTGATTATTGTTTGGCTTGAGGAAAGAAGCCCTAGGCTTATGAGGAAAAATTATCATTTGAGTTTTAGAAGCATTGGGAGAGATTTTCCACTTTTGCAAGTAGGAAGAAAAAATATCTAAACTTTTCTGCAATCGACTGCATATGACACGAAGGCTTTTTCCTTTTACGGAAATGCTTGTGTCATCGCAGAACAATGACTTTGTGCATCCTGGAGGCAAATCAGGAAGATCTGAAGTGAATATGTTGTACAGGACTGGACCCAAGACTGAACCTTGAGGTACACCTGCTCTGACAGGAAATCTATCAGATTTTGAATTCTGATAGACAACCTGCAGAGTTCGATCAGTAAGATAATTTTTTAAAATTTTGATTAGGAAAATTGGAAAATTAAAAGTTTGCAATTTCGCAATCAAACCTTTATGCCAAACACTGTCGAATGCTTTTTCTATGTCTAAAAGAGCAGCTCCAGTGGAATAACCTTCAGATTTGTTAGCTCGTATCATATTAGTAACTCTGAGCAATTGATGAGTTGTGGAATGCCCATGGCGAAATCCAAACTGTTCATTTGCAAAAATTGAATTTTCGTTGATGTGTGACATCATTCTGTTAAGAATAATTCTCTCAAACAGTTTACTTATTGAAGAAAGCAAACTGATTGGTCGATAACTTGAAACTTCAGCTGGGTTCTTATCCGGTTTTAAAATGGGAGTAATTTTTGCATTTTTCCATAATTTGGGAAAATATGCAATTTTGAAGCAGCAATTGAAAATTTTCACTAAAAATTCCATTGTGCTCTCAGGGAGATGTTTGATTAGTATATTAAAGATTCCATCGTCACCAGGTGCTTTCATATTTTTGAAATTTTTAATAATTGATTTAATCTCATTCAAGTTAGTTTCAATTATTTCTGCAGGTAAAAAATTCTGGGAAGAAATTAAATCAAATTGACGTGTGACTTCATTTTCGATTGGACTCACAAAATTCAAATTTGAGTTATGAACACTCTCAAACTGCTGAGCAAGTCTTTGAGCCTTTTGTTCATTGGATACAAGAAAACGTTCACCATCTTTTAAAACTGGAATAGGCTTTGAAGGTTTCTTAAGAATCTTCGACAGCTTCCAAAATGGTTTTGAATATGGTTTCAATTTTTCAACTTTAGTCTCAAAATTTTGATTTCTCAGAAGAGTAAATCTATGTTTAAACTCTTTCTGTAAATCTTTATAAAAAGTTTTAAAAACAGGGTCACGAGAACGTTGACATTGACGTCTGCGGACATTTTTCAAACGAATTAGAAGTTGAAGATTTTCGTCAATTATTGGTGAATCAAATTTCACTGGAGCCTTTGGAACAGAATAATTCCTGGCATCAACAATTGCACATTTTAATGCTTCCAAAGCGGAATCAATATTCACTTCGTTTTGCAAATCAAGCTCATTATTGAAATTTCTCTCAATATGAGTTTTGTATCTTTCCCAATTAGCCTTGTTATAATTAAAAACAGCTCATAGGGTTTAAAACTGATTCATGTGATAAAGAAAAAGTTATTGGAAGATGGTCAGAATCAAAGTCAGCATGTGTGATCAAATCACTACATACATGACTTTGATCTGTTAGCACCAAATCAATTGTTGAAGGGTTTCTTACAGAAGAAAAGCATGTAGGACTATTCGGAGACAAAATAGAATAGTATCCTGAAGAACAATCATTGAATAAAATTTTGCCATTGGAATTACTTTGAGAATTATTCCATGAACGATGTTTAGCGTTAAAATCGCCGATTATGAAAAATTTCGAACGATTTCTGGTGAGTTTTTGTAAATCACCTTTAAAATAATTTTTGTGCTCGCGTGTGCATTGAAATGGTAAATATGCTGCGGCAATAAATAAAATCCCAAGTTCAGTTTGAACTTCAATTCCCAAAGTTTCAATAACTTTCGTCTCAAGATGGGGAAGAGCACGATGTTTGATTCGGCGATGAATAACAATTGCAACTCCACCGCCGGAACCCTGAATCCTATCATATCTATGAACCACGTAATTGGGATCATATTTTAATTTTATGTTAGGTTTCAAAAATGTTTCAGTAATAATTGCAATATGCACATTATTTACTGTTAAAAAATTAAAAAGCTCATTCTCATTGGCCTTCATTGAGCGAGCATTCCAATTTAATATTTTAATTGTTTTATTTAAAATCATTGCTAAATTTTAAATTAGAAACCATTTTTCATAGTAAAATTTGTGCCTATTTGAATGGCTTCAAACATTGATTTTGCCTGCAACATGGCGTTCATAAGATCGAACATTGCCTGTTGCAAAAAGAAAGTTTACCTGCCGTAATAGGCCCCAGGCAGTTGACATTAGAAAAAATATTTTCGGCAGCAATATTAGCTGGAGTAATAGGTGTACAATTATTTTCTAGCGTGTTTTGCTTACCCATATTAACGGTCATTTTCGAACTACCAACACTAGGCGGTATAATGTTCGAACTACCTGTAACCTGTGCATAAGTTGAACGGGTATGCAAAGGAGTAGGTAAACTATGCGTCATTGGTACGCTTGGAGAATTTTGTTTTGAAGTTGGTTTTAATTGAGAAATTGAATTTTGTTTACCTTGCCTTGCCTTAACAATTGCTAAACGGACTGGGCATTGATAAAAATTTGACATATGGTTGCCGTTACAATTCGCACAGCGAAAATTTTTACTCTCTTTCACAGGACATGTGTCCTTTTTGTGAGTAGAGTCTCCACAATTAAGACATTTTTGGTCCATGTTACAGAATTTGGAACCATGGCCATAACGTTGGCAAGTACGGCATTGGGTGATATGCTTTTCACCTCCGCCATACTTCCTATAAGTTTCCCACTTTACACGCACATTATACAAAGCATGTGCTTTTTCAAAAAATTTTAAGTTGTTAACCTCATTGCGGTTAAAATGAATTAAATAATTAACAAGGGAAATTCCAGTTCTCTGACTGTTTTCGCCTCGTGATTTTTGTTTCATTAGAATTACTTGGGTAGGGGCTATGCCAAGTAATTCTGTTAAAGTAAGTTTGATCTCATCAACGGTTTGATCGTTGGTGAGACCTTTCAAGACAACCTTGAAAGGCTTGGCGTTCTTGGTGTCATATGTAAAAAATTTGTACATCTTGTCAGTTAAATACTGAACAAGACGATCACGACCCTTTACTGAGTCGGCTAATAAGCGGCATTCACCTCTACGGCCAATTTGATAGGTAACTTTAACGTTAGAAACAAACGTTGAAAGTTCCTTTTTGAATATATTAAATTCAGAAAAAATAGTTACCACAATAGGTGGAACTTTCTCCTTTTTAAAAGATTTTATATTTTGTATAGTTTCATTATTGGTAACTTCCATTTCACCAGCTTCTTGCTCAGGCAAAATATCAAAAGGATTGTCACTACAGACACTCGATGTGTCAGAAAGAGATGCCTCTCTTTTCCTCCCCGCAGCGATGCGAGGTTTCTTTTTCCGTCCAGCCATTTCAGGTGATACGAAAAAAGTTAAAACAAATGTTAAATTTAAAGTAGGTAGTCTTGAGAAAGACTGATGGGAAATAACTTTCAGGTAGTCTTTAAAAGACACACTGACAAAACACAAACTTTGAAGCTATAGGCAGTCAAAGACCAGTCCACAAGCAACCGAAAAAACGTCTGATCTGTAGGACAGTTCAAGACACACTGATTTTCACTGCTCAATTCAATGCTGTTCACAGTGATTGTTATCCAATCTCTGAAGCTTCTCTCTCCTAAAGTTTATTATAAAACTTCACAGAATTTTTCACAGAACACAATCAAGAATTTATGTATAAGCTTAAAACAGTTTTAGACACTGTGTCTAATTTACAATCTATCCTTGCCCTCCACAGTAGCAACATTGTAACGGACGCTATCAAGTCCTTGAAGTTTAAGGTCCGACGCGATCCAACGCTCCAACCGACCGGCAAAGGCAATACTCTCTCGACCACGATAAAAACAAAACGGAACCATCGGATATGCGCGAACATGCAGACCATTAGCGCCGCTGACGGAAAGCGCCTGTAACAGCCATGCAGAACAAGTGAATTGATTTGGTTTTTTATTTTTTCAAGGTCTACGTCGATCAAAAACGTTTCTTGTTGGCACGCTTCGCGAGGTGTCATATTTTTTAGGCCGAGCCGCCGCCCAAACTCATCAATAACAGTGTCAAGTGCATGCTGCTACAACTTGAAAACTCTAACATTCCGAGCACTGCTGTTACGCCATCTTCCTTTCGGGCTTCACGCGCCGTAATTTGTGTTATATCCGGTTCACTGACAGAAGAAACGCGGCGACGACTAATTCGTTGTGCATCGACGGTTCTTTTTTCCTTGGAGTTTTTGGCTAATGTAAGCGTGACCCGATTTAATAAGTAATGACAGTCTATTATCTCGGGTAATTACCAACAGCACGAGTGCAAGTTGCTAATGATAAGAATCTACCGTAAACACCACCAGTTCGGATCTGCTGGAGTAAGCAATCCAAACGATAACGTTATAAATAAACTTCGACTTACTGCACAAATTATTCGCTCCACACGCTCGACATCAGCTTCTGACCCAAACAATTAAACTTGATAATATTACCTGCATGTAATCACGCACATATTTTTTTTTAGCTGGAAGCCAACAATCCCAACAGAGCCAACACAAACAACCACAAACTAGAATGACAAGTGAAAAATTCTTCCGAGATGCTCCTGAACTCCCTGTGGAGAGCCACAACAAAAAAAAATCAAGAGTCGGGAGAAATGTACCGAAACCGGATTTTGTAAGTCGAGCACAACTAAGGTGAACTTGTCATGTGAAGAAACCGAACTGAAGAAGCGGTGAACCGTCACGACAATTAGATAAAATATTACAGTGACCGTCGTCGGCCTCATCCTTGGTCACGTACGCAATCAATTAACTAACAGCTCCGCCAAATCGAACCACTTGTTTGTTGCCACACAGCATTCAATTAGCCACCTTTTTCCGATTCAGCCGATTTTCGAAAAATCACTTGCAATCAGCCAGCCGACCTAACGCGTAGCCAACGGTCAAGTCAATGCACTCCGTACACTGCTCTCACGTTTTACAGAACTCTGCCTGCACCCACGCCAGTTTTCCTTGATATGCGGCGCCTTTTCTGCTCGAAAAATAGTGCTTTTCAAGATCACAACTGAAAAAACCGCACATCCGACACGCGCTCGAAGCTTGACTTTCAAATCAGTAATTAGGTTCGCACTGGCGCAGAGTGCAGCGAAAGTTCGGCAACGACCTTTCGTAAGTTTGACACCGACACCGGCATGACAAACTCGCTGTCGAAGCTTTTCCTTTTACCTCAGTAGAACTCTCCAAAATTTTAATCAACACTAACTGCAGACGTTTTCGAAACGATCGAGAAAAAACAAACCGACAACGTCCGAACGAACCGATCGCTATGTCGCTCATGTACCGACTAAATTGACAAGCGGCCAGAAAGCTGTTCTTTATTGTTTTTTTTTTCTCTTTGCGGGCGATCAAGCACGTGTGAACCGAACCCGAAGCCGCCACGATCGGAAACGCGAGAACGTAAACGCGAAGGGTAACGGATTAACGGGGGAACGGATCGGAGTAATGCACCGGCAACTGCTAACGGGGTGTATACTAAGTGATAATCACCGGTTTCGGAGAGTTAAAAGACACGTCTCTACGTCGCAATTAATCAAAAGCTCCGCAGAGTGATGCAATGTTAGAATCAAGGATTAATTCGTCTTAGTTGCTAGTTGGATTGCTCACTTTGCTGCTTTGCTAACCCCTAGTACGTGATCAAAGTGAGCTACGATAAGGGAAGTAAAAAAGAAGCTTTTACCCCACACCTTGTGGGTTGCACTAAATCAGTAGGCCGGAAAATATTTATGGGTGGTAATGATTTTTTTGTTATTCACATTCCGTACGTTCCAGTATCCGACGGAAAGATGATTTACTAAACCAAATATTGGAAGTCACAAACAGAAGAAAAATCTTGAGGTTAAGAACCGCCAGAGTTGTTAGATCAATTATTATTATTTGATCCACAGATGTGAATAAACAAAGTTGATTACTCGACGTTGTTTGGGGTCGAATAAGATGGAATTTCGCATGGCAAAGTGACTGATTAAGAGTCAACGTTTTCGCTTTCGTTTGTTTTCACTTTTCCAACATGAGTTTTAACATCATTATTTTTCAAAAATTATAATAATGCAATTGAGTGCAACCTCAACGTACTTATGAATCATCACCCAGCAGAAAACCGGATACGAGAATGCAAACCCTTCCTCCTTCCCGCGCTTTTTTTAAAGTCATTAATGGAAATGAAAAATCCCCATGCAGTTTCTGAGTAACGCATTTATGATTTAAAACTCGACTATAATCGGGTTCGTTAACTCATCGTTATTGAAACACGTTATCGAATAGATTATAGCAATAAATTTATAGTGGAATGATCGTCTACTCTATCTTCTTGCGTTAAGCAACAGAGTGTGTGCGTGTTTTACTGAAGATGAAAACATCTTCATAAACGACGCACAATTCTAGACGTGTGTGTGTCGATCTTCGCACCTGTAATTTAATTTAAACATAGGATTGTTCTGATTTGCATATTTTCAGTATCGTTCGTCGGTTCGTTTGGTAGTTCCCCGGCCCCTCGGAACTGGCTATCTCAATACACGATGACGTATTGCCGACAGGCCGAAGGATTGTTTCATCTGAAGGTGACATGCGTCGAGTCATCCATTTGCGACTTAGATAAAAAGACCTTTCGGTTTCTGTTTTTGACCCCGGTACCGATGCTAGGCAATTGAAACTAAAGGTGTGCGTATTTCCGCTAGTTTCACCTCTGTTTGTTTTGTTCTCCGCAAGAAGGAGAGGGTTGTCCAACAGACATCGTTGGTGTGGTCGAAATTATCACTTAATGGGATGAAAGGAATGGGATAATGTTCATTTGAATAAGAGCCACGTAAATTGTTAGGTGCCTCGTGGTGTCTGTACAAAAAGGGTAATAAAAACTAACGTCGTATTGTTGGCGAGCTTAATAATCGATATTCCAATTAGTATGAACCTATTTGTCCTCAATTGATTCCATTGAAATAAACCATATCATTCACTTAAAATCCACATACAGACCCACGATACTGTGTTGAAAACTGCTCTAGTTACAAATGGATTGCCCCATAGCAGTTGCTTTTCCGCCAGAGCATTAACAATCAGCAATGGATTGTCCACCATTCACCGCCACAAGGTTTCTAGGATAGGATTAGAAACCCTATACTCTAAGAAAATTTGATAAAACGTACAGTTAATCAGCCTTCCATCTAAATACAAAAACTACACAATCTATATAATGGATAGAAAAAGATTCCAAATTAAGCCCAGAATCGCTGAAAACCCCTTCTAAAGGCCAGAAAAGGCCATAATAGAAAATGATCCCAAATTAAGCTCAAAATCCCTGAAAAGTGCTTCTAAGGGCCGAAAATCCCAAATTAGGCTCAGAATCGCTGAAAACACTTTTTGGAGGCAAGAAAAGGCCGATATAGAATATGATCCCAAATTAAGCTAAGAATCGCTGAAAAGTGCTTCTAAAGGCCAGAAAAGGCCGAAATATAAAATGATCCCAAATTAAGCTTAGAATCGCTGAATACCCCTTCTAAAGGACATAATAGAAAATGATCCCAAATTAAGCTCGGAATCGCTGAAAACCCCTTCTAAAGGCCAAAAAAGGCCATAACAGAAAATGATCCCAAATTAATCTCAGAATCGCTGAAAAATGCTTCTAAAGGCCAGAAAAGGCCATAATAGAAAATGATCCCAAATTAAGCTCTGAATCACTGAAAACCCCTTCCAAAGGCCAGAAAAGGCCATAATAGAAAATGATCCCAAGTTAAGCTCAGAATCGCTGGAAAGTGCTTCTAAAGGCCAGAAAAGGCCGGAATAGAAAATGATCCCAAATTAAGCTCTGAATCGCTGAGAAGTGCTTTTAAAGGCCAGAAAAGGACATAACAGAAAATGATCCCAAATTAGGCTCAGAATCGCTGAAAACCCCTTCTAAAGGCAAGAAAAGGCCATAACAGAAAATGATCCCAAATTAAGCTCAGAATCGCTGAAAACCCCTTCTAAAGGCCAGAAAAGGCAATAATAGAAAATGATCCCAAATTAAGCTCAGAATCGCTGAAAAATGCTTCTAAAGGCCAGAAAAGGCCATAATAGAAAATGATCCCAAATTAAGCTCGAATCGCTTGAAAGTGCTTCTAAGGGCCAGAAAAGACTGAAATTGAAAATGATCTCAAATTAAGCTCAGAATCGCTGAAAACCCCTTCTAAAGGCCAGAAAAGGCCATAATAGAAAATGATCCCTAATTAAGCTCAGAATCGCTTAAAACCTCTTCTAAAGGCCAGAAAAGGCCATAATAAAATATGATCCCAAATTAACCTCAGAATCGCTGAAAACCCCTTCTAAGGCCAGAAAAGGCCATAACAGAAAATGATCCCAAATTAGGCTTAGAATCGCTGAAAACCCCCTCTAAGGGCCAGTTAAGGCCGAAATGAAAAATGATCCCAAATTAAGCTCAGAATCGGTGACTTCTAAAGGCCAGAAAAGGCCATAACAAAAAATGATCCCAAATTAGACTTAGAATCGCTGAAAACCCCCTCTAAAGGTCAGTAAAGGCCGAAATAAAAAATGATCCCAAATTAAGCTCAGAATCGCTGAAAACCCCTTCTAAAGGCCAGAAAAGGCCATAATAGAAAATGATTCCAAATTAAGCTCAGAATCGCTAAAAACCCCTTCTAAAGGCCATATTAGAAATTGATCCCAAATTTAGCTCAGAATCGCTGAAAACCTCTTCTAAAGGCCAGAGAAGGCCATAACAGAAAATGATCCCAAATTAAGCACAGAATCACTAAAAACCCCTTCTAAAGGCCAGAAAAGGCCATGACAGAAATTGATCCCAAATTAGGTTCAGAATCGCTGAAACCCCCTTCTAAAGGCCAGAAAAGGCCATAACAGAAATTGATCCCAAATTAAGCTCAGAATCGCTGAAAACCTCTTCTAAAAGCCAGAAAAGGCCATAACAGAAAATGATCCCAAATTAAGCTCAGAATCGCTTAAAACCCCTTCTAAAGGCCAGAAAAGGCCATAACAGAAATTGATCCCAAATCAAGCTCAGAATCGCTGAAAACCCCTTCAAAAAGGCCAAAATAAAAAATTATCCCAAATTAAGCTCAGAATCGCTGAAAAATTCTTCTAAAGGCCAGAGAAGGCCATAACAGAAAATGATCCCAAATTAAGCTCAGAATCGCTGAAAACCCCTTCTGAATGCCAGAAAAGGCCATAATAGAGAATGATCCCAAATTAAGCTCAGAATCGCTAAAACCCCTTCTAAAGGCCAGAAAAGGCCATAATAAAAATGATCCCAATTTAGCTCAGAATCGCTGAAAACCCCTTCTAAAGGCCAGAAAAGGCCATAATAGAAAATGATCCCAAATTAGGCTCAGAATCGCTGAAAACCCCTTCAAAAAGGCCAAAATAAAAAATTATCCCAAATTAAGCTCAGAATCGCTGAAAAATTCTTCTAAAGGCCAGAGAAGGCCATAATAGAAAATGATCCCAAATTAAGCTCAGAATCGCTGAAAACCACTTCTAAATGCCAGAAAAGGCCATAATAGAGAATGATCCCAAATTAAGCTCAGAATCGCTGAAAACCCCTTCTAAAGGCCAGAAAAGGCCATAATAAAAAATGATCCCAAATTTAGCTCAGAATCGCTGAAAACCCCTTCTAAAGGCCAGAAAAGGCCATAACAGAAATTGATCCCAAATTAAGCTCAAAATCGCTGGAAACCCCTTCTAAAGGCCAGAAAAGGCAATAATATAAAATGATCCCAAATTAAGCACAGAATCGCTGAAAACCCCTTCTAAAGGCCAGAAAAGGCCATAATAGAAATTGATCCCAAATTAAGCTTAGAATCGCTAAAAACCCCTTCTAAAGGCCAGAAAAGGCCATAACAGAAAGTGATCCCAAAGTAAGCACAGAATCGCTGAAAACCCCTTCTAAAGGCCAGAGGCCATAATAGAAAATGATCCCAAATTTAGCTCAGAATCGCTGAAAACCCCTTCTAAAGGCCAGAAAAGGCCATAACATAAATTGATCCCAAATTGAGCACAGAATCGCTGAAAACCCCTTCAAAAAGGCCAAAATAAAAAATTATCCCAAATTAAGCTCAGAATCACTGAAAAATTCTTCTAAAGGCCAGAGAAGGCCATAATAGAAAATGATCCCAAATTAAGCTCAGAATCGCTGAAAACCACTTCTAAATGCCAGAAAAGGCCATAATAGAGAATGATCCCAAATTAAGCTCAGAATCGCTGAAAACCCCTTCTAAAGGCCAGAAAAGGCCATAATAAAAAATGATCCCAAATTTAGCTCAGAATCGCTGAAAACCCCTTCTAAAGGCCAGAAAAGGCCATAACAGAAAGTGATCCCAAATTAAGCACAGAATCGCTGAAAACCCCTTCTAAAGGCCAGAAAAGGCCATAATAGAAAATGATCCCAAATTAGGCTCAGAATCGCTGAAAACCCCTTCTAAAGGCCAGAAAAGGCCATAATAGAAAATGATCCCAAATTAAGCTCAGAATCGCTAAAAACCCCTTCTAAAGGCCATATTAGAAATTGATCCCAATTTTAGCTCAGAATCGCTGAAAACCTCTTCTAAAGGCCAGAAAAAGCCATAACAGAAAATGATCCCAAAATAAGCTCAGAATCGCTGAAAACCCCTTCTAAAGGCCAGAAAAGGCCATAACAGAAATTGATCCCGAATTAAGCACAGAATCGCTGAAAACCCCTTCTGAAGGCCAGAAAAGGCCATGATAGAAAATGATCCCAAATTAAGCTCAGAATCGCTGAAAACCCCTTCAAATGGCCAGAAAAGGCTGAAAAACCCCTCCTAAAGGTCAGGAAAGGCTATAATGGAATAAGATCCCAAATTGAGCTCAGAATCGCTGAAAACCCCTTATTCCCAAATTAAGCTCAGGATCGCTAAAAACCCCTTCTAAAGGCCAGGAAAGGCCATAATAGAATATGCTTACAAATTAAGCTCAGAATCGCTGAAAACCCCTTTTAAAAGCCAGAAAAGGCCGAAATAGAAAATGAACCCAAATTAAGCTCAGAATCGCTGAAAACCCCTTCTAAAGGCCAGAATCGTTGAAAAGTGCTTCTAAATGTTAGAGAGGCCGAAATAGAAAATGATCCCAAATTGAGCACGGAATAGCTGAAAAGTGCTTTAAAGGCCAGAAAAGGCCGAAATAGAAAATGATCCCAAATTAAGCTCAGAATCGCTGAAAACCCCTTATAAAGGCCAGAAAAGGTAGAAATAGAAAATGATCCCAAATTAAGCTCAGAATCGCTGAAAACCTCTTCTAAAGGCCAGAAAAGGTCATAAAAGAAAATGATCCCAAATTAAGCTCAGAATCGCTGAAAAGTGCTTCTAAAGGCCAGAAAAGGTCATAAAAGAAAATGATCCCAAATTAAGCTCAGAATCGCTGAAAAGTGCTTCTAAAGGCCAGAAAAGGCCGAAATAGAAAATGATCCCAAATTAAACTCAGAATCGCTAAAAATCCCTCCTAAAGGTCAGGAAAGGCTATAATAGAATATGATCCCAAATTATGCTCAGAATCGTTGAAAACCCCAATTCCCAAATTAAGAATCGTTGAAAACCCCAATTCCCAAATTAAGAATCGCTAAAAACCCCTCCTAAAGGTCAAGAAAGGCTATAATAGAAAATGATCCCAAATTATGCTCAGAATCGCTGAAAACCCCTATTCCCAAATTAAGCTCAGAATCGCTAAAAACCCCTTCTAAAGGCCAGGATAGGCCATAATAGAAAGTGATCCTAAATTAAGCTCAGAATCGTTGAAAAGTGCTTCTAAATGTTAGAAAAGGCCGAAATAGAAAATGATCCCAAATTAAGCTCAGAATCGCTGAAAAGTGCTTCTAAAGGCCAGAAAAGGCCGAAATAGAAAATGATCCCAAATTAAGTTCAGAATCGCTGAAAACCCCTTCTAAAGGCCAGAAAAGGCCGAAATAGAAAATGATACCAAATTAAGCTCGGAATCGCTGAAAACCCCTTATAAAGGCCAGAAAAGGTAGAAATAGAAAATGATCTTAAATTAAGCTCAGAATCGCTGAAAACCCCTTCTAAAGGCCAGAAAAGGCCATAATAGAAAATGATCTCTAATTAAGCTCAGAATCGTTGAAAAGTGCTTCTAAAGGTTAGAAAAGGCCGAAGTAAAATATGATCCACAATTAAGCACGGAATCGCTGAAAAGTGCTTTAAATGCCAGAAAAGGCCGAAATAAAAAATGATCTTAAATTAAGCTCAGAATCGCTGAAAACCCCTTCTAAAGGCCAGAGAAGGTCATAAAAGAAAATGATCCCAAATTAAGCTTAGAATCGCAGAAAAGTGCTTCTAAAGGCCAGAAAAGGCCGATATAGAAAATGATCCCAAATTAAGTTCAGAATCGCTGAAAACCCCTTTTAAAGGCCAGAAAAGACCGTAATAGAAAATGATGTTAAATTAAGCTCAGAATCGCCGAAAAGTGCTTCCAAAGGCCAGAAAAGGCCGAAATAGAAAATGATCCCAAATTAAGCTCAGAATCGCTGAAAATCCCTTATAAAGGCCCGAAACGGCCGAAATTGAAAATGATCTCAAATTAAGCACAGAATCGCTGAAAACCCCTTCTAAAGGCCAGGAAAGGCCATAATAGAAAATGATCCCAAATTAAGCTCAGAATCGTTGAAAAGTGCTTCTAAAGGTTAGAAAAGGCCGAAGTAAAAAATGATCCACAATTAAGCACGGAATCGCTGAAAAGTGCTTTAAATGCCAGAAAAGGCCGAAATAAAAAATGATCTTAAATTAAGCTCAGAATCGCTGAAAACCCCTTCTAAAGGCCAGAGAAGGTCATAAAAGAAAATGATCCCAAATTAAGCTTAGAATCGCAGAAAAGTGCTTCTAAAGGCCAGAAAAGGCCGATATAGAAAATGATCCCAAATTAAGTTCAGAATCGCTGAAAACCCCTTTTAAAGGCCAGAAAAGACCGTAATAGAAAATGATGTTAAATTAAGCTCAGAATCGCCGAAAAGTGCTTCCAAAGGCCAGAAAAGGCCGAAATAGAAAATGATCCCATATTAAGCTCCGGATCGCTGAAAACCCCCCAAATTATGCTCAGAATCGCTGAAAAGTGCTTCGAAAGGCCAGAAAAGGCCGAAACAAAAAATGATCCCAAATTATGCTCAGAATCGCTGAAAAGTGCTTCTAAAGGCCAGAAAAGGCCGAAACAAAAAATGGTCCCAAATTAGGCTCAGAATCCCTGAAAAGTGCTTCTAAAGGCCAGAAAAGGCCAAAATAGAAAATAATCCCAAATTAAGCTCAGGATCGCCGAAAAGTGCTACCTAAAGCCAGAAAAGGCCGAAATAGAAAATGATACCGAATTAAGCTCAGAATCGCTGAAAAATGCTTCTAAAGGCCAGAAAAGACCGAAATAGAAAATGATCCCAAATTAAGCTAAGAATCGTTGAAAAGTGCTTCTAAAGGCCAGAAAAGGCCGAAATAGATAATGATCCCAAATTAAACTCAGAATCGCTAAAAACCCCTCCTAAAGGTCAGGAAAGGCTATAATGGAATATGATCCCAAATTAAGCTCAGAATCGCTAAAAACCCCTTCTAAAGGCCAGGAAAGGCCATAATAGAATATGATTCCAAATTAAGCTCAGAATCGCTGAAAACCCCTTTTTAAAGCCAGAAAAGGCCATAATAGAAAATGAACCCAAATTAAGCTCAGAATCGCTGAAAACCCCTTCTAAAGGCCAGAATCGTTGAAAAGTGCTTCTAAATGTTAGAAAAGGCCGAAATAGAAAATGATCCCAAACTAAGCACGGAATCGCTGAAAAGTGCTCTAAAGGCCAGAAAAGGCCGAAATAGAAAATGATCCCAAATTAAGCTCAGAATCGCTGAAAAGTGCTTCTAAAGGCCAGAAAAGGCCGAAATAGAAAATGATCCCAAATTAAGTTCAGAATCGCTGAAAACCCCTTTTAAAGGTCAGAAAAGGCCGAAATAGAAAATGATCCCAAATTAAGCTCGGAACCGCTGAAAAGTGCATCAAAGGCCAGAAAAGGCCGAAATAGAAAATGATCCCGAATTAAGCTCAGAATCGCTAAAATCCCTTATAAAGGCCAGAAAAGGCCGAAATTGAAAATTATCTCAAATCTCATAATAGAAAATGATCCCAAATTAAGCTCAGAATCGTTGAAAAGTGCTTCTAAAGGTTTGAAAAGGCCGAAGTAAAAAATTATCCACGATTAAGCACGGAATCGCTGAAAAGTGCTTTAAAGGCCAGAAAAGGCCGAAATAAAAAATGAACTTAAATTAAGCTCAGAATCGCTGAAAACCCCTTCTAAAGGCCAGAAAAGGTCATAAAAGAAAATAATCCCAAATTAAGCTTAGAATCGCAGAAAAGTGCTTCTAAAGGCCAGAAAAGGCCGAAATAGAAAATGATCCCAAATTAAGCTCAGAATCGCTGAAAACCCCTTTCAAAGGCCAGAAAAGACCGTAATAGAAAATGATGTTAAATTAAGCTCAGAATCGCCGAAAAGTGCTTCCTAAAACCAGAAAAGGTCAAAAGAGAAAATGATCCCGAATTAAGCTCAGAATCGCTGAAAACCCCTTTTAAAGGTTAGAAAAGGCCGAAATAGCAAATGATCCCAAATTAAGCTCCGGATCGCTGAAAACCCCCCAAATTTAGCTCAGAATCGCCGAAAAGTGCTTCTAAAGGCCAGAAAAGGCCGAAATAGAAAATGATCCCAAATTAAGCTCAGAATTGCTGAAAACCCCTTCTAAAGGCCAAAATAGAAAATGATCCCAAATTAAGCAAAATAGTAAATGATCCCAAATTAAGCTTAGAATCGCTGAAAAGTGCTTCTAAAGGCCAGAAAAGGTCGAAACAAAAAATGATCCCAAATTAGGCTCAGAATCCCTGAAAAGTGCTTCTAAGGGCCAGAAAAGGCCATAATAGAAAATGATCCCAAAATAAGTTCAGAATCGCTGAAAACTCCTTCTAAAGGCCAGAAAAGGCCATCATAGAAAATCATCCCAAATTGAGCTCAGAATCGCCGAAAAGTGCTTACTAAAGCCAGAAAAGGTCAAAAGAGAAAATGATCCCAAATTAAGCTCAGAATCGCTGAAAACCCCTTCTAAAGGCCAGAAAAGGCCGAAATAGAAAATGATCCCAAATTAAGCTCAGAATCGCCGAAAAGTGCTTCGAAAGGCCAAAACAGAAAATGACCTTAAACTAAGCTTAGAAAACGGCGAAAAGTACTTTTCTCTCCTAGCGGTTGGCATTAAAGTGGTTTTTTTATTTAGTTTTTTAATAGTTTTTCTAAATTCCATTTCCACAACTGAAGAAAAATTAAAATCGTCGCTTGGATGAAATCAATGACTGCATTAGGATTTTTAATTCGTGAGGAAATATAAAAGGTTCGCCGGATAATTTGCTAAGCGCCATACTTATGAGTCAATCAATTTTTTTGAGTCGTTGCATTTTCCATGACTCAGCTGTACCCTTATTTAGGCGGTTGAAAGGTGTTTAATTTGCTAGTAAGCAATAGTTTTGATCGATTTAAGGATATTTGTACATATTGAAGAAAAACACAAGGATTGAAAGTACTCATCAAAACAAAACAAAAACGTAGAAATAAAAAAAAAATCCGTCACAAGGCTGGGTACGCAAAATTTTTATGCGTTTTCAACAAATTCGAAGAGAAATGCAAATTGTATTTCAGAAACATGAATTATTGTGGAAATGAAGCTTGTTTCTGGTTTAGCAAGGTGCAGTTTTATACTGGATAAAATTGGATAAAATGGGTGCAGGAAAAAAATTTGAGTTAAAGGTTCGAAAAACGTATAATCAGTCCAGGCAAACTCGGCTTGTGAATCCCACAACGTATTTATGTCTGAGTAAGCTGCCGGTATTATGGTTCCCTCTTTTATTACGTTCTTATTATTTGAAGAGACTATAGATGAAAATTATTGTTAATTGTTATAGTTTTTGTCGACAGTTTGGAAGGCGTTTCAACAATACCATATTCATTTCAGAGAGCGAGTAATGGCGCTATAACCATAAGCTAGAAATGCTAGGACTAGAGTTAATACTCAAGTTCCAACCGTAGCAGTGGAAGCGAGTAAAGGCGCTATATCCTTGGTTTCGAAACCCGAACATAAGGAGGAAATACCTATGTTCCATCCCAGGAGATTGGTCAACAAAGGAGTGTACTTTCTTAGCTTTATCACTCCCAACGAATTAGGTATATTACTTCTTACACACGGATCGGTTGGTACGGATTGTCCCCGTTCTTAGATTACATTGTATTATATTGCGCTACACAGTAGGCCTGGCCGTTGACAAGAAAAATGTATGGAAATCATTTTTTTAAATGGTGGATATCATTTTCCAGGATCCTTTCAAGTACTGGCTGTGTTAGTATAGACTAGACTAGACTAGACTAGACAGTTTGGAAGGCGTTTCAACTATCGTTCATAAAATTAGTATACTGTTCAGAGTGGTAGATAAAATCTATACATTTGAGAATGATACTTTTTCGTTATTCTAATGAAGTTACGAGTAGGCCTGCGTGAAAAATCACGTACAGATGGCGTAGCACGTTACAAACGCGAGTAGTCGCAGTTCCAGGAACCCCTCGACTGTCAACAGCTCATATGTGAATATTACTCACACACGCTCCACTGCAGGCCACAGAATGGTGTATAGGTATGCAACAACGCGACGATGTCGCCTGTCGTAGTGTGCTGCAGCAGAAACGATAGAGTGACGAGACTGGTGAAGACTTTTCTCCAGTAAACTTGCTTCTACTTTTCACATGAATAATAGCTGAACTCCGCCCAGTGCAAGTTTTGATCGATCCACAATCGATTATCGCGTTCCGTTCAGATATGCGCCAGGTTCTGCATTAATTATCCAACAAAAAGCAGAAATTTTGTGTGGCCCAAATTCAACAAAGACTGATTCACTCCTGCCAAAAGGTAAGCGCGACACGGAACGAAGGTGTAAGGTAATTGAGGAAAGAAATAAGGCTAAACGAAACACCCAACAACCATCGGGAAGAAGAGACACACCAAGTGAGTAAGAGAGGTCAAGGGAAACAAAAAAAAAATACCTTTATCGTACTTTCTTCGTCTGCACGAAAATCGCCCAGTGTGAACTAATATAGACAGTGCAGAGGGAAATTCTAGTGCTAATACTGCAAGGATAGCGCAAATAAATGGTGATGGAATAATGCCGATGCGAAATTATCTTGAAGGCAAATGGGAATTTGATTTTCTTCTGTATGACATCGTTCGCCGCAGAAGTATGTTTTAGTTAGTTTAGTGAAAGTGCGAATTGGCCTGAATATTGAGGCTGACATTTTCTCATTCATAGAGAGGGTAAGAAGGATTTTCTTTCGGCAGGAAAATTCCAACAAATAGTGGAACGAAAATGTCCAACCATATTCAAAACGTCGATGCAGCATTGATTGCACAAATGCATCAGTTGCGACTAGAGGGGAACACCTCAGGAACAAGTGCAGTACGGATGGTACCACCCCAAGCAGTAGCACTGCAGGGACTACCAAGAGCTCAACATATGGGTCAATTGCAGATGGAAAATCATTACGTTCCCGTTACAGCCGCACTCGGGCAGGACAATTCCATAAAAGATCCTCGAATTTACGAAAGGTTTCGGATGATGGAAGCTTCGTCAGCCGGTAGAAAACCAAGTGATATTGCGCATGTTGGATATTATCGTGTAAGCAATAGCCCCACCCATTCGCTAGGAGGGTCATCACATCATTCAGGTGGTGGAGGAAGTCCACGAACGATTGCACCCCCATCAATGCCACAGTACTATGACCCTCGTTATCAGGCAGTGTACGAGAATATAGACTACTATCCGCCAGTGCAACCGCAGCAAATAGATAACTTTATATACGATCGAAAATTTGAATCGAGCAACGTAAAAGCTCAACCTCAAGTTCCAGTCGGAACAGGAATGCCTCAAATAGCATCAAACGGAAGCGCTGGTCGATATGCTCATACTCCTCAGCCTCCCGAGCTGCATGAACCACTTCCCATCTATGAAAACCTTCATGGCGCTACTGGCCAACAAGCTCAACCACAGGCTTCCAAAGCTTCAACGCAAATCTACTATCATAGGAATGAAGCTAGCAGCCCGCAAGTAGCCCAGAATCAGCAATATCAAAGTGGTGACCTGCCGATCTACGAAACAACCGTCGTAAATCCCAGTGCAAATTCGCGATACGTTACGGTCAGCCAGGGAGTCCCGGCGGGAACCTATCAGCATTCGCCAACCAGCAGCAATATTTCGTTGAAAATTGCTCAACAACCTCAGCCAGTTCACTTGCCGAATGTAAAGTACCACGCGACCGGCGTTCCAATTTCAGCGGCACTTCCCTATGACTACCAGAAATCACCCAAACATTCATCAGCCCCATCTTTGGTAAGAATTTGAGTTTCAAGAAAAATCAACTTAATTTTGAAATAATTATTTCAGCCACCGAAATCCGCCGATGCTGGCAAATCCCAGCAAACTAAAACCAGCTCTCCCTCGAGAAGCAGTTCCACTTCCGGGGCAGCCTCCCTCAACAAGTCAGCTGTCGAAGACATAAATGGATCCGATTATGTTTGCATGACCGGTGGTAGTAAGTATCAGCAGCATACCCAACAATCTGGCAAATCCTTTCCAAGTGGTGCGACAGGATCCACTGGACAAGCGTCATCCCCTTCTTCGGCCGGTCATGAACGTCATTACGCAACGTTGCGCGATTTAGACAGCGCATCCGGTGGCAAACCGTCGGCTGCAACGAACTCAGCTCCGGGCAGCAGATCTGGCAGTGCCCAAAGCTCCTTTTCCGGGTTACCGACAAGCAACACTAACCACACTGGGGGTGGTGCCGGTGGTGGTGGAGCGAATGTTAACAGAAACACTTCCGCAGTTTCGCCAACTCCGTCGCAGCTAAGTACAGGCAGTGGATCCGGCAAACGTGAGTAGCCTCTTTTTCAATTTTCAATGATTAACAATCGTTTTCTGTGTAAAATTGTGCGCTGAATTCGGATTTAGCGTTGAAAATTTTAGATGTAAAATCGATTTGGAGATTTACTAGATATTTTAAATGATCAGTTGCCAGGCAAAATTATTCCTTTTTATTATCAACATGTTAGATAATCTCTCTACACAAAATGTTGAAAGTATTGACATTTTTTCATATCGTTTTTGTGTCATACAAATAGTACCCAATCATTCTCAAGTAAACTTTGCATTACTGTCAAATTGCTTAACTACATACATAATATATTTGAGCTAAAACATTCAGAAAACAGAGAATTTGGTTTAGATTCAATGACCTCAGTAACCGACTAAAAGTAATGCTCAGACCAACACAAAAATCACACAGAAATTGACCCTGAACATCTTAGCTTCTTTCATAAACAACTTTTTGTTTGCCTGGTAACCGTCATAACAACGGCGCTACTCCGAGTCAAATTTGTTGTTTATCGCTTGTATTCCTCAGGCGCTTTTCTGTCCGTGAATGGTGAAAAAGGCATAGAACACATCATATAATACCAAACAAGTCAAAAATGTGGCAAAATGTTGCAAAAATTTGAAAAGCTCACTTCTCTAAGATTTACATAATGTTGTATGATTATGATTGTATATATATGAATTTTTCCAAATTTTTTTTTCATTATTCTATTATTTTCTATTTTCTATTCTTTAAAGAATAGAAAATAGAAAAATAAAGAATCATAATTATCAGCTCATATATTTTAAGGGAGATTTTGAATTCCGGAGTCTGGCGTTAGACATAAGTATTTTGCAGGATTTAAGTATTTGGGATATCGAGCTTTCTATATTTCAAAATTTCTGGCTTAAAAAGTGTGTTCTGAGTTTAAGTCATAGTGTGAATAATTTTAGGAAACAAATTTAAAAATAGAATTATCTGGATTCACAATGTTTTTTTTTCAGTTTTGAATACACTAAAAAGAAAATAACAGCCTTTGAAAAGATTGCAGAAAAGAGGGACTATAAGAAATAAATAGAAGAAAAATTACAGTAAACAAAAATGAACTCTTGATGAGGTTAAATTTAAAAGGACATACATCAAAATGATAGATTTTGGAAACACGAAATCCAAAATTCTCAAAATCTACAAATTTTCAAGTACACCAAATACACTGGGGTCTTTTTTTACGCGAGTTATTTTTATGCGGTTATTTTATACGCAACTTTTTTACGCGATTTTTTACAATAACGCGGATTATTTTTACGCGGTTTTTTTAAATAACGCGGATTATTTTTACGCGATTTGGAAGATTATTTTTACGCGGTATTGAATAAGTTTAGTATAAGTAAATCCAAAAAAGTGAAAATCAATCGTATGGTTCATGACAATAAGGTATTCTGTTTTATTAATCTAAATAATGCATATTTTTAATATATTTGCTGTTATTATCAAAAAACAGGCAATTTCCGGTAATTCAGGAAGAAGGAACAAAAATACATTAATAATTGTACAACGATACGAGTCAGGGTCGGTGCGATTTACTTCCGTTTAAGAAACGAAAGCTTAAACATGTAGCAAAATTATTATAAAAAAGTTATTGTCATGTTCTTCAATGAATTTTTATTTGAAAAGCACTAAAAACTCATTTTGTGTGTTTCGTTACCATTTTTATATCAAGTTTATATTTACTTACGTGCCATTATTTTTAATCGGATCTTATTATTGAATGGAGTTTTTTTTTACGCGATTTTCTGAAACTACGCGGTTTTTTTATACGCGGGTTTTTTCAACGCGGTACAACCAACCGTAAAAAAGTCAAGGTGCTCAGCCCTAAATTGAAAGATAATGTTATTTATAGCATTTTTGTAGACATTTCGACTATCTAAAATAGTAGGAGGGTGGTATCCAAGACACGACCGCATAGTTGACGTAGGACTACAATAATTTTATATTTTTATTTTGAAGCTATGTTTGACTTGAGCTCGTTTTACTTTTGCAGTTTGCTTGATTTATTTTAACCAATTTAAGCTCAAATTCTTCCAAAAGGAAGGTAATTAGTTCGGGTGGTAATAACAAGTATGTAGGTCGGCAGCCCAAATTCATCAAGCGACACCTCAAACGACTTGGAACTAAAACTAGTTTATTGGTGGCCATTTCTACTGTTAAGGTCCATTTAAAAAGTAAAAAAAGTCATGAAAAAAGAACCGTTCATTATTGGCATGGTTTGATTTTGACAACAGAAAAAAATCTGGCGTGTTGCCAAAATCGATTGGGGTCTGTATTTTGATTATTTCTTTGCAGCACTCTATCTTAGCAGAAAAAATATTCTTTTTAACATTCACAATGGTTCAGAAACCAAATTTAGGGGGAAATTTGGGTCTAGAGCTCTGCAATGTTTTGGAGAAAAACTTTTTTTTACAAATTTACTAAAAATTATTGGAGCGATAAAATTGTAAAACAAGGATTTCTATCTACAAAAATAAAAAAGTTAGATACTTGATAGCATCGAAAATTTTGGTCACCCTAATTTTTGATACTTTTTCAATAAGCGCTTTATCATATGTAACATCTTTGTAGAACAAAGTTTTTCTCTAAAATATTGCTATAGAGCTCTAGACCCAAATTTTCTCCCAAATTTGGTTCCTGGACCATTGATGAATACCTTTCATTCTAATACAGCGAATTTTCTCTAATACGCGAAAAGGCAACCTTCTATAAAATATTTAATTGAGTACGATTTAGTAGAAATTAAACTTCCTTCTGTATCTATTTGTCTTGTTGAAGTTGGCTCACTCACCGATCACAAAGCGGCAAAGATGTCACATAAATTTTTTTCCTGTAATTACAAGCTCGTGGAAAAAATATCGATAACGAATTACAGTTTTAGTAGAAAATGTATATTCACTGAAAATTTGAAATTGACATACAATTTTATGAACATGTTAACATTCAATTCAGGTCAGTTAAAACATTTTATCAGTATACAGAATCAACCAGGAAAAAATTGATCAGTTTCAAGATACCAAAGAACAACGAAGATACCATATTTGAAAGTTATATGTCTGTTATCTTCGAAAACAAAATGGGCTAGAGTGATGCACAACATTAGCTTCAGCAATTTATGTTTGCATAGCGTTGTTCAATTACAAGTAAGGTTATGGAAAGTAATATTTTCTTGCAAATGCGAATTAAAAAAAATGGAAAAATACAAATGATAATGTCGGAACTCCAATATCAAGATGAAATGAATTTGGTTTTCTTCTATACCGCCAACGCGGGATGCAACTAGTATTGTCATATGGGGCTAACTTCATTTAGCTAGTAAAATATAATCATCAGTACTCGTTTAACTACCTATTCAAAGATCTGTACGGAGCATTTTGGTTTTCTGTTGTCTTTTAATACCCTATATTCAGTTATTTAAATAAATCTGAAAAAAGCAGAGTGTAGAGTGCCTGTGCCATCAAATTCTCTTTCAAGACATCTGTTTTATTAACATTAACATATTCACGGTGCTCCCACAGACCGTTATTATAAAAAAAATGCACCAAAGAATCTGAGTACACCATTTCATCGTACGGTACATTTTTGAGTAATGCCCTTTTGAAGGTCGTGAAGTACAAAAAAAATGATATAAAAACAACAAAATACTTATTGTGAAGCACGTTTTTCAACCACCATTTTATTTACCAAATAACTTCCAAAATAGTTTCTACACATTCCAAGGGTTATATCATTACACCATTACAGACAAAATTATAGACAAAAAACTGATTTTAAGGAGGGGTGTTTCACAAAAAGCTCTATTTTGTCATGTTCAAAATACAGATAGGACATCCAGTATTCAGCAATTGTTTTTCTTTTAAAATTTTCCATAACTTTGCTAAAAGAAGCAATCTGGTATATTGAAAATTAGAAAAACTAATTTTTTGTTCTAACTGTTAGGTGGATTGATAAAAAAACTAAAAACGCCAGAAGTAAGGCCTTGTTCTATGGAATAATTTTGCTGAAGGCATTGAGTACATAAAATCAGTTTTTCACAGTCAAATCTAGAACGATCACGATTTTTCGAGTTTAAACCACTGTGCACTGTGGGATTTTCAAACAAATCTTTCCACCAATTGCTAATGTCTTTAAATATAACCCTTGGAATGTGTTGAAACTAATTTGGAAGTTATTTCATAAAATGGTGGTTGAAAAACGTGCTTTACAATAAGTATTTCGTCTTTTTTATATCACATTACGACCTTCAAAAGGGTATTACTCAAAAATGTACCGTACGATGATTTTGAAGTTTTGACCAGAGACTCTGGACGTCATAACAAATCGAATGGTGTACTCAGATTCTTTGGTGCATTTTTTTATAATAACGGTCTGTGGGAGCACCGTGATATTTGTTAACAGCAGAACGTAATACTGTCTGATAATGGAGGTGGTTACGAACTTTCCGAAAAAGCTTCACCTTCAAGACATCAAAATAGTCTAGGCTCATGGAAGCTAACATTAGTTGACCTATTGGGACGGGGAGATTCTGTCTATTCATGAAGTTCAGTTGGTGTCTATTCATGAAGTCTGTGCCAGGCGTGCTCGCATATGATTGGTACATTGTTGGTGAAAGTTCGACCTTGAAACTTCTATTCGATTTTCACTGTTTAACAATGAAGTGATAATGAAAATTTAAGAATCACTAAATTGTCCATCATTTTATCAATCCAACGACATATTTATTATTGTGATCCATCATGTGGTTACATCACTATAACCCTTTGAAATCTTTCATTCCGACGTTACATCTTGGTTTTAGTTTTCGCGGAATGTATCTCGATATAGTGCGGTTAGACGTAGTCCTACGTCAAAAAGACCCCAGTGTACGAGATTAAAACACTAGAGCCTCTGAAGCTTCAAATCTATAAAATATCTAAACTGCAGTTTATAAAATTTCACGATATTGACAATACTACAAACTCAATAACGAAGAGTACGAGGTGATAAGCAAGTTGAGAAGGGTTAAGAAAAGTTTAATATACCAAAACAAAAACAAAAATATAAACAAAACAACAAAAGTCTAAAATACATAAGAAAAGTTAAATTAAATAACAGCTGAAAACCCCGTAAATAATACATTAACCTTTCGGCAAAAAATGACTTGAACGTCAGAAATGTCAAAATGTTAAACATGTCCAAGATGTCCAAGATGTCAAGCAGGCCCAAAATGTCGTTATCGTCTTGAATGTCAAAAATGTCTGACGAAAAACGTGTCTAGAATGACCTAAATGCCAAAAATGGCAAAAAAACTCAACACACTAAAGTCGCTTTTTATGCGGGGGATACGTGCCGCGTGAAAAAAAAAACACCTAAATTCCGGAATCCGCGGAAAGACATTCCGGAATCCGCGTAAAAAAATACCGCGTAAATTTCGGAAAAACGCGTAAATCCCGGAATCCGCGTAAAAAAACCGCTTAAAAAGCAACCTTAGTGTACTGTTACAAATGTCAAAAACTTCAGCAGTGTTAATAATGCCAAAATTATTGGTCTGTTCTGTCTTAAATGTCAGGAATGTCTTGAACGAGCAAAATGTCTATACAAAAATATCTTGTATTTCAAAAATGCCCTGTGTCCTGAATGCCAGAAATGTCAAAACGGTCAATAGTGTCAAAGAAGTTAAATATAGTTGAAAATATCAAAAATTTTAATGTAAAAATTGACAAAAATATCAAATATGTAAAAAAAGGTTGAAAATATCGAAAATAACAAAAAAGTCCATTGTCTTATATACGACGCAATTCGCGTCAACTCGACTGAAGGGTTGGTAACACCCTCTCGGAAATTATTGAAACTTTGTAAGGCTTTACATATGAATTAACATTTGAAAAAGAAATTCAGACAATTCTTCCCCCATCCCTTGACAACTTTTCTCTAACTCTTATCACGGTAACCACCAGAAAAACAAAAACAAGTTTTTGCTTAGCTTAGCTTAGTTCTGACTGTACATATCAATGGTTGCTACTCCGTGATGGGTCCGAGCCATTCAAGATGCACAATGAATCAACTAAAGAAACGACTTGGAGTGACCATTCCTCCTCACTGTGCATCATTCAATGACCCGATGTTTTATAGACCAATAACGGCGCCGGCCACGTTAGAAAAACAAAAACATTTTTTTGTTAGAAAAACTTTTTTTTACGTGGGACTACGTCTTCACTATACTAAGGTACATTCTGTGAAAACTGAATTCTTCACTATACTAAGGTACATTCTGTGACAACTGGATTGAACATGTAACGTTTTTGGTTAACGGAATGGAAGATTTTAGATGCTAATAGCGCTCGAACAACTGTTCTGATTTCAATAGCTAAAATTGCGGAAAAGTTTGAAGGTCGAATATCCACATACATTTTTCATACGATTGGTATATTTCCCTAACGCAGACTTCAAAAACATGGACGAAATGATTTCACGCATTCAGTCCACGTGATTAGTTCTTCTCCCAATCACCCAAGTTCCCCACACTGGGTGACGCTATAAAAGGACATTCCGTGTTGGGAGAAGATCATTCCCTGGTCGACCGTCAAAGCGAACAGTTCGGCTTCCCTTCGATCTGAGTTGGACCAGGACCCCGCCAGTGGTAATCTAATTCAGATATCGTTGTTCGAATACAGCCCGAAACTGGACGTGATCGGCACTGTTTGTCTGTGTGTGTGTGCGTGTTTGTCTGTGTGTGTGTATGTATGTGTGTATGAGTAGTGTGTGTGTACGCGTGTGTGTGCGTGCGTGTGTGTGTGCGTGTGTGTGTGTGCGTGTGTGTATTACGTGTATGTGTGTATGTGTGTATAACATGTGTGCAAAAATGCATTTATCCGAGGTAAATATATTTATGACAAAATACTTGTATAGGCAACAAGTTAACTATTTTTCCTATTAATACTTCAATTGGTATTTCTATGATAGTGACTATAATTTTATGCGAGTTGTTTTCAGCACTGAGCTTGTTTCGTGTTTATTTGTAACATGGGACTGACCAAAATTCATATTTTTCTAATCAATTTAGCAACAAAAAGCTTTTTCTTGCGATTTTTTGAGAGCACCGGGTATGTGGAGAAGTTTTCAAGGTTTAAGCAAAAAGTGATGAGAAATTACATGGGACTGTTATGCATTTATGGGCAGTTCATGTGGGTTTTGGTATTTGTATGCTGTGGTTTATGACAGGTGTATGTGGTTTTTTGTGAAATGTTCGTGGATTATTGTGTATGGTATTTGTACGTTTGGTGTGTGTTATATACTATGGCTATGGCAGAATTAAATCTTTACACCCACCATAGTCCCACGGCAAGCCTACGTTTGTGCACTCAAGCACATACCCTTTAACCTTTTTCCTAGAGAGCACTTTGATTGATTCAGAAGAGTTTTAGGCATCTAAATTGTTCCCCAATCAATGAATGCGTGGAATCATTTCGTCTACCTTTTGATGTCTGCATTAGGAAAATCAGCCAATCGCATGGAAAATGTATGTGAATATTTAACCTTGGAACTTCTCCACAATTTTCACCATGTAAGAAGAAAACCGCGGGGATTTTTTCCCTTGTAAAAGAAAACCACGGCAACCATTTTTTGATTTATTTTGGTATGCTTCATCTTACTCTAAGTGCGTACGAGCAGGTTCATCACTATTTGGCGAGTTGATGTCCTTACTACATTGCACATTTATCCCAGTAGGGCAGCGCACTTCGTATGAAGTTTATTACCTCACCGGGAGTTTCCCTCCAAATTTCGGTAGGTTCTATGTGTCCCTTACCGAAGATACGCAATCTGCGTTGTATTATTACTCGGCATTCGCAGAGTAGATGTTCTGATGTTTCGCATTCGATGCCACAAAGGCGACATTTATCATCATCAAGTTTGCCCAGCTCCTTGAGATGATACTTACTCGAACACTGCCCTGTAATAAGACCTTTGAATGTCCTCAGGTCTTTCTTATGCACCTGAGCAGCATGAGCGCGATTTGGCTCTATGGATCTTTTCGATTGTCATAATCCGCTTGTGATGTCTCAGTTTGTTTATATAGTTGCTTTCTACCATTCACCGAGTTCAGCTCTTAGTGCGCTCGGGGAAACTCCACAGAAAGGTTCTGGGCCAACAAAGTTAGTGGATGACCCTTGTCTGGCTAGTAAGTCAGCCTTCTCATTTCCTTTGATTCGACAATGACCAGGAATCCAGTATAAGTTAACCTGCTTTTTCATAGCTAACAGTCGGAGCGACAGGATGCATTCCCACACTAGTTTAGAGTGGCTTAGTTTAGAATTCTGAGCTTTAAGTGCTGCCTATCACAGAAAATGCAAATATTTGCGTGTCGATAATTGATCTCCCTTACACACGCTTATGAGATAGAGCAAAATCAGTTTATTTGTGACACCTTCCCATGCTCGACAACCCCTGAGTAGAATTTTTTCGCGTTCCATTTTAGAGGTAGGACTACGTCTTTCTTCTGAGGTAGGACTACGTCTTTCTTACTGTACTAGGGTACATTTTTGTGAAAACATGTAACGTCTTTGGTTGGCGGAATTGAAGTTTCCAAATGCTTAAAGCTTTTGGAGCATGTGAGACGTTTGGAAACAGTTTCGTGAGACATCTGTGGCATTGACAATTTTGAAACATATTTGACTTATTATTGAAACAAATTGGAAATATGTATTTTCGAATTATTTCTTAGGTACCGTGCTGGACCGAAATCCGTACACCTAAGCACATGATAATCTTCGACGGTCAATATAAAATCAAGAAATCACGTATTGCTTTAAACTGACATGTTTACTTATAAGTCTACTTATATATTATCACTATTTTCAAACAAAATGATTAAAATCACTCTGAAACTCGAAAAAATCATGTTTTAATAGAACATGTTTTGAATCGAAATCCGTACACCTAAGCACATGATAATCTTCGACGGTCAATATAAAATCAAGAAATCACGTATTGCTTTAAACTGACACGTTTACTTATAAGTCTACTTATATTTTATCACTATTTTCAAACAAAATGATTAAAATCACTCCGAAACTCGAAAAAATCATGTTTTAATAGAACATGTTTTGAATCGAAATCCGTACACAGATTTTTGTCTGAATCAAAACCCGTACACTTTTGAATCGAAATCCGCACACACGCGATATAGACTGGATTAGAGTCCATGCAGAAATAAATCAAAATCCGTATAGATATAGAAGTACATAAATGAACATCTTTTATTAATAATTTATCTTTAAATTTACGAATAAATATATTTTGAGGATCAATTTGTTCCTAAAGTTTCACATGGTTTTCTAATTTTTTATATCAGCTGAAATAGTGCAATTTTTCGTAGCGTTTCGTTGCGGCACTCTTTATTGTAGCAACCGGAACGCCGGAACCTTTTGAAGCTTCCCGGTACGACTTTCCCTAGCGCACCTCAGTCACAGCTCCTTCGAAATTGTTTGCCGTATATTTATACTTGTTTTCTTTCATTATATGCTGAAAACAAGAAGAAAATTCAACAATATATGCATGATACACACGCTGTACGGAATTCGATTCAAGCAATTAACAAGAATCAAAATCCGTACGGCACAGTTTTTGTTGAATAAATACAATTTACACTATTCACCAGACAATATACAGCTCGAAAATGACGAAGACTTACCTTTTCCATCAATTTCAAAAAGATTCACAGAGTAAAACACGTATATCCAACTTGAAAAACGTTTTCATCTGAAGAACGTTTTCTTAGTAAATTCTCTAACGATACAACGAAATGGCAACTGAAACCGATACACGATTGATTTTTTATTTTTATTATTTTTGTTTCATGGCCTACTGACGCATAGTTTAATTTAACAGAAGGCCAACAGCTCAACGGACATGTACATGTAACTATCATATGAATTTTTATTTTTATAATGCTTAAAATTTAAGAAAAACGTCAAGGTGTACGGATTTCGATACTGTACGGGTTTCGATCCAGCACGGTATTTCGAGATTTATTTCGAACATTGTTGAGGTGATTTTCAATCATTCCTTACATATTTTTAAAATATTTTTGAAACATTACTAGAACATATCTGAAAAATTATTGAGGCATTATAACCACGTTTTTGAGACGTATTTGAACATTTATTAATTGATATGTTTTTTTATATATTAAACATTTCTTAGGGTAATATTGAGACATTTGTGCCATAGTTTGAACGACGTTTTTGTGACATTAGTAGCCAATGTTTTGCGATTGTTTTGAAACTCTTTCGAGACATTCCTAAAAGGTTTTGAAATAGTTCGAGCCACAGTTGAGGACATTTCTAGAATGTGAACATAATTTGAGAGCATTTTGAGATACTTCTGCCGCATTCTGTGCGAAGTTTTTGTTTGAGATATGATCAAGACTTTTTCGCGACGGTTGTTGAAAAGATGTTTTTGAAACGTTTCAGAAACAGTTTCTAGTTTTGAGACATTTTTGTCATGTTTTTGCGACATTTTTAAAATATTTATGCGACATTTAAAGACATTTTTAGCAGTTTTAAGACATATCTGGATAATTTTTAAAGCGATTTTGAAATTTACCTAAGAAATTTCTGAGACAATTTGCAAACGTTTATGTGACTTAAAAATGATGAGAGTGGGAGGGGGGCTGCCTCCCACTCTCATCATTGAGCAATGTCAACCTTCAATGATTTTAAAACCGCTGAACCGATCATTATTAGTTTCGGTATGTAGAAGCTATAGTAGCTGATGTATCCCATTGATTATGAATTTTATTAATGTCATTAGCGTTGCAACAAAAGGGAGGCAAATTATTTATTTGTTAACTCCCAAACACCTGAATTGATCATCGTGCCAATTTGTATACGTGTTCTCAAGCCTGACATTAATTTTCCTGTATCTCAGAGGCGTAGTCAAGAGGGAGACGGGAAGGTATTTACACTTTGCTTTTTGAAAACTATTAAAAAGAAAATTTGCAAACAGGCGATTTCGAGTGTGAGTTGTGGTTTTGAGATATCACCCTATCATTTATATTTATAAAACTACAACCGAAAAAAGAAAAAAAAAACAATAAACTACCGAATAATGCAGTAATATTAGACTTCATATCGAATGTAAGTGGATGATTTTACATGAGAACAAATGGACCAAAAATTGTGACACAAACTGTAACCGTGTTTCTCCTCCAGGCTTGACAAAGAATCTGCTGCCCTACAACGTGACTCCACCGCGTCCAACGGGGCCAACCGAGGCTGAGAGAAAGATCGAGGAACTTACCAGACAGCTGGAGGAAGAAATGGAGAAAAATGAAGAACAAGGGGAATATTTCGGTATGATCTTTTTTGTTAGTTTTTATATTTTTTGTGATAATCCAGCTTGACTAATGCTTTTCAGGAATTTGTCACACCTGCAAGGAAAAGGTAACCGGGGCCGGAGCAGCATGCCAAGCTATGGGGAATTTGTACCACACCAACTGTTTCATCTGCTGTTCCTGCGGTCGGGCTCTGCGGGGTAAAGCGTTCTACAATGTTCACGGTAGAGTTTACTGCGAGGAGGATTACATGGTGAGTCTTAGCAGATGGGACCGAACAAAATAGTAAACGTTTTATTTCGAACTATTGTTTCAGTACTCGGGCTTCCAGCAGACGGCCGAAAAATGCGCCATCTGTGGTCACCTCATCATGGAGATGATCCTGCAGGCTATGGGCAAATCCTATCATCCGGGATGCTTCCGGTGTTGCGTGTGCAATGAGTGTTTAGATGGCGTCCCTTTCACCGTAGACGTGGACAACAAAATCTACTGCGTGAATGATTATCACAGCATGTTTGCGCCAAAATGCGCAAGCTGCGGCAAAGGTATTGTTTCATGTAATTGGTTGACCTTCTCAAGACTTAAACTTGGATAATGTTTTCAGGAATCACACCGGTGGAAGGCACGGAGGAAACGGTTCGGGTTGTTGCTATGGATAAAGACTTTCACGTGGATTGCTACATCTGTGAGGAATGTGGCATGCAGCTGACGGATGAGCCAGATAAGCGGTGTTATCCGTACGATGGAAGACTGATGTGCCGGTCGTGCCACATTCAGAAAATATCCTTACAGGACATGCACGGACGGATGGTCGAGCCGGTTTCGGCCACATATCAATATATGGGTTAGAGGGTAGATGTGAACTAAGAAACATGAACACCATCAGCGCTAATGGCTGATTGGATACTTATCAATAATGAAAGCATTTTTTAACTCTAGAAAAGGGTACGAAAACTAAGGTCACCAATAGGAAACAATAGCACACTGCCAAGAAGCTTTACTGAAAAACACGGCTGAATGTAAACCGAATAACTCAGTTTTAATCTGCGCTAGTTGCTTCCCAACCGAATATCACTTTCCAAAGTTAAAGTCAATACTATTACGATCAATGCAAAATTTGAGCTAGAAACATTACATTAAATCTTGTCTTTATATAACCATTGAACTTTTAAACATACATACTCATACATGTATTGGAAACCAATCGCTTCATGCTGCTTCTTTTGATCAAGTTTATGTATTTATATGGTTGGAACGAAACATTCAAACTTACATTTAAAAAAGTGAAAGAAAAAAAACATTCCATTGCTGCCCCGTCCCTCGTGGGGGAAAAAAAATCCTTGCAGTTTAGATTATTGTTGTTCGCTTACTAAAAACTCCTGTAAACTGTGCAAAAAAAACGAAACAATAAAATCATTATTGTGTTACGCTTCTGTGTACGGCAAGCATTCTTTGAATTGTAATTATTAAAGTTGGATTTATACTCGACAATGTTGTTTGGTTTTTATTTGGTCTCACTTCTCCTATTGCCGCTAATAATCGTCATGCGTCGACAAGTTTTATCATCCTTCTCGAAAACGGAAAATCGAAGGAAGCTCTGAACAAGTGCAGTAATGTGAGCATTTAGGTATAAAGCGACTATTACACGAAGCAAATATTTGCTTGAAATGGTGGTCAATATTTAATTTTTGCTTCAAATATTCACAAAAATATGTTTGCTGTTGTGTTTACTAAACAAAAAAAAATCACCTAAATATTTGCTTTGTCCAATGTCGTTCTAGATATTATGGGGAATAATGGTTTGCAAAGGTAAACTAAAGTGAAATTTATTGATTAGAGCTTACTATCTGTACTAGAAACAAAAATGCCTGGAAATACAACACCCAAAGATTTAGGAGCATTAAAGTCGACGGAACTTCCGTAACAAAATGTTTGGTTTGGCAACCAATTCGCATCTTTGGCAGAAAAGGACGAACGTTCATCACCGCAACCACAATCAACAAGTAATCGTATTACTATGCTCAAACCGTAATAAAATAATATAAAACCTATAATGTCAAAAAAGTGACAGTCAATCAGGGCCGGATTTAGGCGCTGGGGGGCCCGGGGCAAATTTGTTTGTGAGGCCCTGTTTTCTTAAAACATTTAGAGGTAACGTTCTGGAAATTGACGAGCAAAAAAAAAAAAGGTCGCCCCAGGTCTAGGGGGGGCCCTTGAACCGGGAGGCCCGGGGCATTTGCCCCCTTTGCCCCCCCTCAAATCCGGGCTCACACACTCTTCCTCTCTTTCTCCATCTTTATTTCTCTATTATCTTTCTCTCTGTCTCACGCTCCATTATTCTCTCTCCTCATCTCTTTATTTCTCTTTTCATCTTATTTTTAGATATTTTGACTCTCTCTCTCACATCTTCTCTCCTACTTTCTTTTTCTATTATTAGCTGTTCTCTTATTTTTTTGGGACCTCATATTTCCCTCCGTCTCTCGTTCCATCATTCTTATGCTGACCCGATTTTCTCGAGGTGAAAATGGGACAAATGGGCTAAAAAACGGGACACATGGAAAGATTAATATTTAAAAATGTTTTGAAGCCAAAGCATTCAACTGATTTATCATTGCTTTGGTAATCCTGCCGATTCCTATGCAATATTTAGTAGCATTTAATGAAATTTCACGCAGGTGAGTGTAAAATGGTCAATGATGAATGATCAAAAAACGGTACAGCCTCGTTCAAAACGGTACGTCTGGTCAGCCTAATCATATTCTCTCTTCATCTTTCTCTCTCTCCATCTTTTGACGTGGGACTACGTCTTTGTTTTCTATACTGTTGTTGTATAGATAAAATGTTGAACAATTTTGTAATACGCTAGTTATCATTATTTTTCATTGCAAAGCGGTACAAATCATTAAAAAGCGTCAGGGACAAATTTTCGCAAACAATGACCCAATCTCATGCGAGCATTCCTAGCACAGACGACATGAATAGACACCAACCATTCCCTGAGATATTCTCTGTATCAATAAAAAAAAATGACAGTCTCCCCGTCCCAATAGGTCAATTTATATTTGCTTCCATGAACCTAGACTAATTTAATGTCTCGAAGGTACAGGTTTTTCGGAAAGTTTGGAACAACTCCTTTTCTTGAACAAATTCTAAACCTGCTGTTAGAGCGTAATAGAAACTGATGTCTTGAAAGAAAACATGCTGGTAAAAGCAACAGTACTGTAGAGTATATGTGGAGCAGAGCGCCGCTATTTTCTTTCCGTCTATCATTGCAGCGGGCACAACTTCTGTTCGCGTGCAATCAAAACAACAATGCTGCTACTGATGGTGATTCAAAATAATTACTTGTGAAGTAAAAAACAAATATGAATCCTTTTTGACTTTAACTTCGTTGTAATTGTTAAATGCTGTTTGCACACAAAAAAACACTACTGGCACAACATCACCAAGTGTAAATGAAGTTCTTTCGAGTGTAATTAAATATAGTTCTGAAAAAATGAAGGTGAGGCTTGAAATTACAAATACGTAAATCACTGAACAAAAACAAACAAATTTATTGTGTCTGTATTTACAGTAATTACGGTGTTTAGTCCCATGTCACCATTTCATACAACCATGTAGTATTTATCTCTCTTATCATCTCTTCATCTCTCTCTCTCTATCCATATCCTTATCTATTTCTCTCTCTCATCATCTGTTCATCTCTTTCTCTCTCCTCATCTCTCCATTTCTCTTTCTCTTCATCTCTCTCTCACTATCTCTTCATCGCCCTTTTTCTCCATCTTTTTATCGCTCGCTCTCTATCTCTTTCTCTCCACTCTCTCTTTCTCTATCCCTTCATCTCTCTATCTCTACTTCCTAATCTCTATCTCTCTCACAATCTCCTCATTTCTCTCTCTTCATCTCCTAATCTCTCTCTCACTCTCTCTCTCTCCATCTCTTCATCTCTCTCTCTCTCTCCATCTATTCATCTCTCTCTCTCTCCATCTCTTCATCGCTCTCCCTTCATTCTCTTTCTCCACTCTCTCCACTCTTTTTCTCTCCTTTCTCTCTCTAACTCTTCATCTCTCTCTCTCCACTTGCTCATCTCTCTCTCACAATCTCATTTCTCTCTCTCCACCTCATTTCTCTCTCTCCATCTCCTCATCTCTCTCTCTCTCTCCATCTCCTCATCTCTCTCTCTCCATCTCTTCATCTCTCTCTCTCTCTCCATCTCCTCATTTCTCTCTCTCTCTGTCCATCTCCTCATCTTTCTTTGTTACTTATGAAGCACCCAAAGGAGGATTTCCGAATTTTTAACGCTGCTTTATTCGTGCGTAGTTTGAGACGTTTTATATTCCTGTATAGTAAATAAGTTTCATTTGCTACACACATAAGATTAAGTTTAAATTTAGCTTGCGTTCAATTCTCCGTTTCAACTCCTTACGATCGTAATGTCTTTGCCTATCCTTTGCTTTCAGACCTTAAACACAATTTTCACATTAGATTTAGGTAGATTATTTTAGAGCTGTACACTAAATTTAACCTGTTTTAGGATTAAGTTTGGTGTGGCAAAGTTGGCTCTATTGTTCATGACAATTGAGTAACGAACTATTAGGCAGTATTATACTAAATTACCAAGAGTTGCGTGAAATAACTCTCAAGTTATCATATGTAATAGGGCTCTACCTAGTAGTATATTCTTGACAAATTTTGGTAGTACACCTTGAATTTATTCGTAGATTTCAAAGCAGCGCACGATTCAGTTAAGAGTCAAGAACTGTGACAAATAATGCTTTTCGCCCAAGATAATTAATTTATTCCGTACAACGCTGACTGCGATCAGTGAATTTTGCGGTCAATACAGCTCGGGATTTGATTACCCGCATTATCTGGATGCTCAATTATTGGGAGCTAGAAGATCTGGAATAAGTGATTCGATTATCTGGAGTCCTTTTTTTCTAAGAATCGCGAGGAGAGAAGACAGTTGTTGGCAATTTGTGAGAATATTCTTGACAAAGTTTGAACAGCTGTGACTGAATTTTAATGAGCATTCTACTTGCATTTTTCAAGACACCGGAAGAAGACGAATATAAAACTCGAATTAAATCCTATAAACTATTTCCTCAACAACACCCCCCGTTGGATAATATAAAAAAATTTAAAAACAAACATGAACACGGACTTTCGGAGAATCCGGTTATCCAGAGTGAAGTTTTTTTTAAAACTTTGGACAATATATAAAGCTAGCAAAAACGTGATCGAAAACATTTTGACCCAAAAAAAATGATTCTAGAGCCGCAGTATCTTCAGTAAAGTTGTTTCATTATTTAATCCATGTTATTAAAGTTGCAATTTTGTGATTAATCCACTTAACCATGGGAAACGAATTTTCTTTCTATTATTTTGGAATATAAAAATCCACTTTGGTCGGCAAAGTTGCAGCACATTTTAAAAGAAACAACTTTGTTGAGGACATCATACTTCTGTGTACGTATGGAGTTTTCGAAAGATTACCCCAAAAAACTTTTTTTTCTCTAATTTAACTTTTTATAGCGATTTTCTACATTTTTTTCATGTTCTACAATATTGTTCATTATAACAAAACAAACAATTTCTCACATGTTTCTTTGGTTATTGGTGATTTTCACTAGAATAATGCACTAATTTACACTAATTACTTTTTGCTAAAAAAAAAAAGATTTTGATGCCGTGGTGTCTTCAGCAAAGTTGTTTTTCTAATTATTCTACATTTTATAGAAGCCTAAAAGTGAGAAACGAGTTTTATTTTTCTGATTTTTGCGTCTATTTCGCTGAGTCAAGTTGCAGCACATCTTATGAGAAAAAACTTCCGCAAAGACACCATGATTGAGATTGAGATTTTCTAAAAATGTTCAATATTCTACAATGTTGTTTACTGTAATAAAATACACGGGTTCACCGAAGAAAGTTTATTTTTATCACTTATCTTTGTTTAGATATTTAAGATTTTTATCAAAATAATGCACTAATTAAACTAAAGATATCTATACAGAGAGAATGCTAGAGACAGCGAGAGACAAAAGGCTGTATCTGGATTGAATGATGTTTTATTTATACTTTAACAGAAAAATAGTTTTGCAGGTTTTCAAAGATATATGCTGGTAATTTAGCGCCTTTTTTAAATAAAAATTGTCAATAATAAAAAAGACTTCTATAAAATGGAGGCAAATTATTGGATAAACTTTGCTGAAGACTCCATGTACAGTTCCAAAATCGATTCTTTAGGGTCAGAATAATTTCGATCACGTTTTTGCCGTTTTGGAAACAGTGTGAATTGTGCACTTGATCAGGCAAAGACGGTTACAGTGGGCTGGACATGTAACACGAATGCCGGAGATAAGATCAGCGAAAATAGGGTTCAGCGCAGAGCAGAGAAAGTCAGTAATATTATCAGTCAGTCATTTACAACATCGGAATTAGAGTATATGCGACATCGTTTTTTTTTTCTTTTTAAAGTTCATATATTTCCTCTGAAAAGTTAATGTTTCAATCCTACCTGTGTAAATTCTTTCCTAATCAGTCGATCCTGCATAAAGAAGGAGCCTTCCTAGTAGACTGCCTACCTTAAAAGGTGTCATCCGTAAAACGAAATCACGTTGAAAATATCCTAACAATAGTGGGAAAGAAACATAGAAACAAAAGAAGGGAGGTGGCGAGAGTAAACGGAGAACGACGTTGAGAGTTAAATTAAAAAGAATAAAGAATAAAGATTTTTAAAAGGTTGAAAACGTTACAGAAAACAACAAAAATTGAAAAGAGTGAAATTTTGTTGACAAAAGAAATAGTAAAACTATAGTTAACGATAAAGAGTTTAAATCAAAAACAGAGTAAACGGGTAGAGTTCAAATGTCAAGATCCCTAGAGAAAAAAAGATTGCTAGATAAGAGAGCATAGCAAGGGTAGAGTAGCGAAAGACAAAACAAAAAAAAAGACACAAAAGTGGATATATTTTCTTTCAGAAACTCAATTTGATTCACCTCATGTTACGAAAATATTTTATTAGTTCAATAGTTTTAATTTTTTCCATCGTTCGTTTTACTTTTCTTTAAAAAAATCAATTTAATCCTTAAAACAATACAACTTATGACCTGTTGGAAGCTGGCAATCTTTTATTTAGTCAGTATTGACTTTTTTGGAGTATTTTCCTTTCATGTTTGTGATCTGTGAATTTTGTAAAACTGCTGCAACTATTATTATTAGCTGTTCTAGCTGGTAGTGAAAATTACATTGGAAAATTTGTTCAATACAACATTACTTAAGAGAAATTCAAAGATATAGTGAGAACATAGTCTGACCAGACATTCAAAAATAATAAGACCTCCTAGTGACGTATACTAACTCTTTTGTACGGTATCGTAAATCATATCGGCCCCTTCAACCGTTGAATCCGCTTGGCTTGGGTGAGGAAAACTGCAGTAAAAGTCACCCGTGAGCACAGTCACAGTAAACACAGAACTTGATGCGCCGGGTAAGTCGTCGCCGCGTTAGCGAGGGTGAGTTACCGGTGTTTTTCCCAAACAAGACAGCACGGCGGAGCGCACGGCTCACCGCTCTCGCGAGAATTAAACTAAGTGGGATTAAACCCACGGTATTACAGTCCTGGTAGCGAGTGTTTCGTTTACACAAACTCATTCATACGACATTGTATAATATAAACAAATAATTATTTTTAACTATTGAACCGAGCGAGTAAGTTCCGTTACACAGCTGTTTGTAATTAAACTCCCTTAGCCAGTACTCACCGGTGTATGCACTAACGACCAACCCGCTACGCAACGATCGTGTTGTAGAGCGAACACCAGGCGAGCGTTTGAGTTTTCATGCTTAATGTCTCCAACCATTTCCTATAGGAGCCAATTTGGCCATAGCCAATACACACATAGAATTAAGCATTTCGGCAATTGCATTTGACTATAAAAACAAACCAATTTTTATAAAGAATCAATAATTAATTAGCATTCCGCAGCGACTGGTTCGTCTTACCGGATAGCTAAAAGAACATAAGATCTTAATAATGCGAACGGGTTGGCTTTCGTCGACTCCGTCACCGCAATTAAACAAACCCGCAAGTCGAGATCTGATACAGTAAACACTACAGTGACAAGTGTGTGACGCAACACCCCGCGAAAATTAACCAATGTTTCGTCACGAAGCAAGAGAATTTAACCTTTGGCTGAATTTTAGTGAAAAGTAAACTGGAGCTTGCTACCGGGTTTACTTAACACGCAGAAAACACGTTTCACGTTTTTTAACAGAGCATTATATAGGCTAGAATAGAACCGCTAGGCAGGCGTTAGCTTAAGACTGGAGAGGAAAAGCCTCTCTGATCTGAGTTACCCAGGGTATTATTTAAGGAGAATTATAATTTAATAAAGCTAATCATTCCCAATCATTTCCATCGGCATCTAGTGGAGTGGTTCCGTGTACTAAGTGCACATACAGGACTTTGTATGCTTTATTTCTAAGTAATCACAAGTCCTGGTGGCGAAACGCTTCAGTGACAAGTGTCGTATACCAACTCTTTTGTACGGCACCGTAAACCATAAACAAACAAATTTCGATTCAAACCACAGACCCGCGCAAGTAGGTTCCGTTACTTACTGAAAGCCTAAGCGTTACAGCACACTCGCTACCATGCCTTGCTGAGTGTACCGCAACGTTTGGTGCCTGATTCATACAGCACGCAAAATGCAGCGTTGCAATTTTAATGCTCGTCTCTCCAGCTGTTTTCCAGTAGGGGCCCAAGCTGGCCACACATGTAACACATAGAATTAAATATTTTGGCAATTGCATTTGCCTATAAAAGCGAATGATTTTCAATAAAGCGATAGAATTAATCAATGAGCATTCCGCAGCGACTGGTCTACTCCAGTTCGTCTAACCGGAATAGCTTTAAGCAAAAGAGGTTTTATCATTGCGAACGGTTTTGACTTTCGTCAACTCCGTCACCGCTAAGAAAAGAAGCCCATCGTTCCGCCGGATAAGTATTCGATTCAAATATTAAGAAGTTTACCAGTTTTCGATTCAAGTATCAAGAAGTTTACCCAACAAGTGAGGGTAAACAAACGGACAGCTTATAACTTTTATTACTGATTCACTGTGGAGTGAACTTCGATGGGCTGGAGACATATTTAATTGTTAATCCTCTCTTTTATCGAAACATCGACTTCAGGTTAACGCCAGGGAAAGAACATCTATATTGAGTAACCCAATCAACGTCCCATCGTGACTTCGTTGGGAAAGTCAATGGTGTACACTGATTGTGGATCATCGTAAAAAATCTCAGGTTGAGAAATCCGTGGTCGGATAGAGAATAAGGGTTCAAGATAAATATTATATGGCGACCATAACAGATCAATATGTATTGCCATTTAAAAAGACTCAATATCGTCAACTGTTTCACCACCGCACAGATTTTATTTGATTTTTCTCTTTATTCTCTTACGGCCAAACGAGTGAAAGAATTCTTATTTTATTTAACATTTTAAACCAACGAACGGAAACTGTCGGTTCTATCAGTTTCATTTGAAACAACTCAAAATAAGACATAAAAAACAAATTGAAGACATAGCTGGAGAAAACTCTTGCATTCTAAAATGTGAACAGAGACAAGTGTCATAGAATTGCCTCAGTAATAATCAGACTTCCGATTGTTTTGGCTACGAACTACGGAAAAAGTCGCTGGAAATACAAGGTCGAAGTAGACTAGGATTAGAAAAGACTTCGTTTAGCCGTTGTGGCGGTGTCACAATGGTATTACTTTTTGCCTTTCGTACTTGACTTTTTCCAGTGAGTACCTGTAGAATCGCAAAGTAACAAATCAATTTTTCTCAAGACTAGTGAATCTGTTGTAAAATGTATGGCGACCACGACAATAAGTAAGAACAAACGAGCCGTTGTCGAGCTCGGACGTGCGTTTGCTGCGCTCTAGTATACAAATGAGGATTTAGAAAAAACCCTAAATTATATTAGACTCAGCATTTCTAAGGCCACGAGTAGCAACAAAGCCAGTACCATAGAAATAAAAAATAGCAAAAGTGATTTTCTCTTGTGACAAGTAAGGGAAAACAAAAGAACAGCTTATAACTTTTTACTGATTTGCTGTGGAGTGAATATCGATGAGCTCGAGACACAGAAATCTGAAGGAAAAATACTTGAGCGTTGATCCGTTGAGAAACGTCCTATCGACTTCAGGCTAACGACAGCGATAGAACATCTATTTTGAAAAACCCGATTCTCTGACACTTGACATTTAAAATGCTGTAAATTTTACCATTAGTGAGATAGAATAATTCAAAATATAAATTCAATCAACGATCGAATAGAGAACAATGATACAACATTAATGTTATAAGATTGATATTATTCCCTTCTTGTAATTAACACATGTTTACATGTATATGAACAGCAAATTCGTTTACATAGAAAAACATATGAGACTTAACTTGAAAGAGTTGCGTAATGAAATTATAACTTACAGTAGCTTAGATCTGGAAAGAACCATGTTAGAGACGAAATGCTTCGATCACCCTTCACATACAACATGACGACCATGTCAATTAGCAAGGATAAACACAACTAATTCATTCGTTTAATAATCGTGAAAGGACAAAGTACCACAGCGTAACCAGAATTGCCTCGGTGTCTTAACTACGAACTACGAAGAAAGTCGCTTGAAATGCAAGGTCGAATTAGGCTAGGATTGGAAAAGATCTCGTTCGCCTGTTGTGGCTCCACATTGGTATTACTTTTAGCTTAACGTACTTGGCCACGCATCTCTTATTGCCTGTAAAGGATCTGAAAATATGGAGATCGGGTACCTTAAACCTTGCATGTGTTCTGTTCGGTCATTTGCCATAGCAATCAGTCACAGAAGAAACTAAATCAAAAGTTGTTGAAAACATTGAAAAAATAATAGTGTGCAACGACGCGAATCCAACCTAACCCAAAATCAAGTGAACAGCCTAAAACAACAGTAATATTGAAAACCACAGCACCAGGTAGTGATAGTTTAGCCGAATGATTTCGCTCACACATGATACAGTAGTGTTCTACACAAAAAATAGACTTGACAATGTCTACACCATTTTCCCGAAAAGGGGAAAGATGTGGCATACCTATCAGAAGACGTACCTGTTCACATAACCTGTATATGATGCCGTTGTAAGAATGCTCAAGTTGAAGCTACGCCTAGCGACAGTGCAAGTTACCACCGAAGGACGGTACACGGCACCGGAGGAACTTGCAACCCAGCACACCGAGCTTCAAACATATTTTTTGCTAAGTCAGAAGGTAGACAGTGCTAGGGCGACGGAATGTGTCGCGTAGACATTATTTGTAACTCGTGCACCTGTAGCACCATTAATCGAATTTAATGAAATCAGTTTCGTTTGAACTCCGTACCGAAGTGGTTTAGTTTTTTAAAAACGTTGACAGCCAAGTCGGAACGTAACTGGCGCCCGAAGTCGGGACCTTAAATCGGCAACAGTATAAGTGCGCGAGCGCGAAGCGCCTCTAAGTGTTTTATCTACCAAATCCGGACCTAGCTCCGTCGTGAATCAACTTCGTGATTTGTGGTTTGGATAGACGAGGAGACCCACCGGAAGGACCCAGCACCCGGAGCTAATAGGATTTTCCAGGACCAAGGCATTGTCCCGCTATACTTATGTGGTATATCCTGTCCATAATATTGTAAGTAACCAACGTTATTCTTAAGAAGTGCGACACAGAAAAACCCAACAAAGTGAAAAAACCCAACGTATTTTTGAGAAGTGCAACACAAAAAAAAACAACAAAGTGAAGAATAAGGAAATCGTGTAGTTTTCATTGTAATTTGTCTCTCAGTAAAAATATTAGAACGGAAGAATTAGTAGATTTATTCACATCCAACAGTGAAAACATCGTGTGAACAAACAAAAAACCTTGTGTCCTTTACTGAGTAAAAATTGAAACAATCGTGTTATCAATCAAAAAAAACTGCGTGCAGTGTGCAAATAGCAAACTTGGTTATTGTGCTCCGATGCACGCGCTCCATAACGCTCGCGGCATATATTCATATGTACTAAAATTCAACCCGAAAATGAAACAGGGTAATAAATACTATAGGTTAGAATAGATCCGTTAGATAGGCGCTAACTCAGGATCGCAGGGGAAGTGTCTCTCCGCTCTAAGTTACACAGGGTCATATTTAAAGAAAAATTGTAAGTTTAACAAATGAATCATTTCCTATCACCCGAAAGAGGTGATACCGCGTATGTACGTGTACAGGATTTATCCGAAATAAGTCCTGGTAGAGGCACAGACTTTACATTAGTGGTGACAGCGTTGTTCGAACCAACGCCAATTAGAAATAGCAATTTGGTCGCGAGGGCTGCGTAGTGCATATGTGACATTTGCATCAGAAAGAAATAAATTGAATATTTTGCTTTCAACTCGTTTTTTTTTTCACAAAGAGTACCAATAGAATTGGAATCAAGTGAAATATGTAGTTAAGTGGAAGTGAAGTGTATTTGTCCTGAAATGCAAGTAAAAATAAGAAGAAGTAAATTTAAATTCCCTTTCGGGCTTTAGGAATGTGGCATAATTAAAAATTATATTAACTTTCCTTTCCTAGTTTACGATCCCATAAATAATCCTGAAAATAAACAATTTTCCATTTCCCAAGTTTATGAGTCTATAACACTTAATCCAAATATCCAGTTTTATTACGTAAACACTTTCCCACAGTCAGATTTCTTAATACCAAGCCAACATTCCAACAAACCGATTCCCACAATCGAAAATTTTCATAGACGCAATCCTCATCAATTCACAGTTCGGCAATAACCTCAAGTGCACGCCAGTGCACCAAACCAAATTATAATTTCACACGATTCTTGCGGCGCTGCGTTCTATTGCTGACGCGCGCACTATTCGATTATGCATCAATATTTTTCAGCTATCATTGCGATCATTTTTCGTGGTCCGCTTTGATGACTTTCTTTCAATCATCGTGGATGCACTTGTCGCACCGATGACGCTAGCTATCTCGATCATGCAAGCGCGCTATTGCGGGCAATGCATTGATCGATGTTTCGATTGGTTGCGGCATGCGTAGTCTTACGGGCTGCGTATGCTTGCTTTTAATGTATGCATGTTCAGGCTCCTCCCTGAATTGTATTATAGACTTAAGCAGGGCCTGGGCTTAAGTCAAGACGAGAAATACAAATCACTCTCATCATGACCACTGAAGTAACATGTTTTATTTAATGTTTCACGATGTCTTCGTTATTATTCTAATGTTTCATAATGTAGAAACACTATTATTATAATGTTTCATGGCGACCGTGAAACAAAAAAAAAATCAAAAAATGTACCAGATAAATGAAATACCTGTTGAGTTGTGGGAAGAACTACAAGAGGTGATCGATTACGTGCTGGAACAATTCGCGAGTGAAGCCCGAAAAGTAGAGAGCCCAAAAGAAAATAATGAAGAAAACGAAAGTTGAAGAAAAAAAAACACTTCACAAAAGTGAAACATAAAGAGCAATGCAACAATTTGAATCTAGTGGACAATCTATAACAATATAAAAATACCAAATTTAAATAATATGTAAAAATTTGAAAAATAATAAAAATAGTTTATATCTGATAAATAATTGTAGTGAAAAATAATGGCTAAAACCCAATCAAAAACTGAGACGTCTCACAATGGAGACCCTCAAGTAAAAATTATAAATAACCAGAATTTACATGCAGAAGTTTTAGAATAACATGAAATTCTGATGTGGGTAATATTAGCAATCGTCACAACCCATTTAATACTACATCTATACTCGCTATTAAATAAGCGAAAAAACCAAAAAGCATTAAAATTAGCAAAAAGTTTAAATGACGTAAACGGTTAAATAAATTTGAAATTAATATATCTATACAAAATTCTCAAAAAAGACAAAAAATAAACATTATGGACGATTTCGAGGAATGCCTTGAATATTTCCAAGCCTGGGAAAAGGCAATCAAGAAAATGAAACCGTATGTACAAAAAAAGTACGCGAAGAGCGAAGAACGGAAAATAGTGATTATGCTTACATTTCAAGCAAAAGGGAAGACAGAACACAAGTTAACAAGATTCGAGAGAACAACGGAAGCTCCGGAGGATTGAACAGACGACTTCATCAAGGCCTGAATTGTATTATAGACTTAAGCAGGGCCTAGGCTTAAGTCAAGACGAGAAATACAAATCACTCTCAACATGACCACTGAAGTAACATGTTTGATTTAATGTTTCACGATGTCTTCGTCAATATTCTAATGTTTCATAATGTATAAACACCATTATTATAATGTTTCAGGAATAAAATCAAAACGTTTCCATTAGAGACATTCTGGGAAGCTGTGATTTCCAGTCTATGACAGAGCTATAACCTTCTTCCCTGAGTCGACGTTGAATGAACATCGATGCGCTGAAGACAGAAAAACTTGTCTCAAGAAAGGTGTACAATACACCAGTATTTGTTTTATTACAACACGTTTGAACTAATTTTCGAACTTAAGGTAATATTACCTCAGAATTAATGAACCCAAAGACAATAAATCCAAATGATAAAATTGATATTATTAAAAATTCTGGCAAAAATTACAGACAGCAAGATAGACAACTATTAGAAGTCAGTACTGCGATCCAATCCTTATCAGGTGCGGATATCGCAAGAAAAAACTATTCTTCATTAGTAACAATGTTAGTTTTATCAGTTTTTTAGCTAATAATACAGCCAAAACAGCGCTTTAAAACTCTGAAAAAAACCAGTTTTATTACTTGGGTTGGGGCTAAAGGATCCGTCTTCTGTCCATTCGGGGCAAAAAGATTGAGATATCGTATTACTCCTGTGAATTATGCGAACGAACCTGCAGTGTCATTTCCAGGCATATGGCGACCGTGACGGAGCAGGACATAATATAACGAACAGGCAGAGTTGAGTAAAAAAAAAAAAAACAAAGAACAAAAAGAACGTCGTTCATAATTTTGATAATGGAAACTGTAATGTGTCGTGGCTTGTACATCGGAAAAAACTCACCCGTAATGGAGGACTCTGAAAGTTCCTTCCCGTGAAAAAGAACAAGGTACATGAAACAGCGAAAATTTGCCTACTATTAGACCAAAATGGAGGTAGACACAATTATGGATTATACTAGCAATTATAGTACTCCAGTTGATTCTCATTCGTAAAAAAACTCAAGAAAAATAGAAGAAGACAAGGTTCTGCAAAAGGAAAAGCATTTACAACTGCAAATATTTAAGACTGTTATACACCTGTGTGACTGGTATTAGTTCTGATTTTCAGCGGGCCGAATAGTAAATATCACAAAACCAGTGCCCGCCCGCTAAAACTGGTGACAGCGGCGGGATTCATTTCTGATTAAAAGGTGTATAGTAAAATAAACAAACAAATGTTACGTGCTACTGAAATCAATTAATAACGATTGTTCGACAGTCTAGTGGAGAAAATCAAGTTTAACAGTAACGTGGCTGAAGACCAAATCTTCTCATCTCGAAAGTGACACACCAGCTTCAAGAGTTCGATAACCTCCGTTGGCAGACGATAATCTCGCCCTGAAAGTGACAAATTTTAAGGTTGGCTGGCCGGTATGCCCTGTGGGCATACTTCAGCACACTGACGTTTGCTTTAACCTCGGGATCCGGTACGGTACGAGGACCTTCCGGAGTATTTGGAGCCCTCGGTTTATGCCATGGAGCTCCTTCGTCCGATTCCCCAACCGTATCTTCCGATCTCGGAGTGGCTGCGGATGCAACCGTATTTCTATCGGTTTCCAGAGCATTGGATCCCGGAACCGGACGCATCAACCGACCCATCAGGAATGACGGCCACTATTGGATTCCTCGGGCGCCTAGTGAGATACCTCTTTTCGGGGCATCTCAATTTTCGTCCGTTTATTACCGAAGTTCATCACTGGAGCCTCCGGCGGTGGACTCTGGCGGGGAAGTCCGGTCCCGTAACACGCGAGGACATCCAATTTCTCATGTTTTGTTGCGATCAAGTTGCCAACGTTGGCTGAATGCCTGCGCGAGTTAACGACCCGACCCAGAAAGCAGCAACGTAACATTGTTTACAAACATTGCTGCCATGGATAAAGTGCACCGACGTTGATGACAACATCGGTGACATCGAACGACGTCGTTTCTGCTAAGGTACGCGACCACTGCGGGACCACGATACTCCTGTTCAACTTTTATTTTTGCCAATAAAATTAGTCTTAGTTAAGCAGTGTGTAAAACAAGTCTTTCCTTTCACACAAAAAAAACTCCGTTCTTTAACTGGCGCCCGAATAGGGACCCTGCCAGAGTGGAAATTGTATAAATGCAGTGTTTAAAATCGTTTAAAAATTGGTGAAAAACTGAACGTGAACAAGCTAACATCATTCGGTTCAACGAGCCGACCGAATTTTAATTTTCGGGCCAGAGGAATACAACCAAAACGTTTCCATTAGAGACATTCTGGGAAGCTGTGATTTTCAGTATATGACAGAGCTATAACCTTCTTCCCTGAGTCGACGTTGAATGAACATCGATGCGCTGAAACCGAAAATCTTGTCTCAGAAGGGTGTTCCATACATCAGTATTCGTTTTGTTACAACACCCTTTGAACCTTTTTTTCGGACATCGAGCAATATTTAAAAATGAATGCGTCCAAAGACAACAGATATAATATATAAAATCGAGCAATATCGTTTAAAACTCAAGCAAAAATTACAGACAAGCGAACTGCGATCTAATCCTAATCAGGTGCGAATATCGCGAGAAACAGTTCCTTAAGTCTATGAGACCCGTCTTCTGTCCATTCGGGGCAAAAAGATTGAGATATTGCATTTCTCCTGTGAGTTATGCGAACGAACCTGCAGTGTCATTTCCAGGCATAATATGGCGGCCGTGACAGAGCAGGACATAATATGGCGAACAGGTAGAGTTGAGTAAAAAAACATAAAACGAAAAGAACGCCGTTCATAATTTTGATAGGGGAATTTGTAATGTGTCGTGGCTAGTACATCGGAAAAAATTCACCCGTAATGACGGGCTCTCTCTTCATTCCCGTGAAAAAGAACAAGTTACACGAAACAGCGGAAATTTGCGTACTCTTAGATCAAAATGGAGGTAGACACAATTATGGATTATACTAGCAATTGTAGTACTCCAGTTGATTCTCATTCGTAGAAAAACTCAAGAAAAATAGAAGAAAAGATTTTGAAAAAGAAGAGGAATTTCAACTGCAAATATTGCAAACGTTTAAGACTGTTATACACCTGTGTGACTGGTATAAGCTCTGATTATTAGTGGGCCGAATAGTAAATAACACGATACCAGTGCCCGGTCGCCCGCTACAAATGGTGACAGCGGCGGAATTAATTTCTGGTTAAAAAGTCTATAATAGAATAAACAAACAAATGTGACGTCCTACTAAAATCAATTAATGGCGATTGTTCGCCGGTCGTGTGGAGGAAATAAAGTTTAACAGTAAACGAAAAATAGTTATTTTGGTCTCAACAGAAAAAACTAGTTACCCACGCAGTGAGTGAAAATGCGATGGTTCAGGGCGGACGAGATAGCGGCCCCGCCGTGAGTGCCAGTAACAACGAGAAAAACAGTGATGCCCGAACCATCACACAATTCACGAAAAATGGCAGAAAGATCACGAGTGGTAACTTCTTATGATAATATGCATAGTGAACGCGCATTTTTTGATGGCACTGTACCAACAATATAAACAATATTCCCGGGCGCAAACACTAAAAGTTGTCGACTCATTGGCAACTTTACCAAAATTAGAGTGAGCAATGGAATACCTAAAATCAATAGTGGCCGAGCTGAACGGAAAGAAATAGTAATGGAAACAAACAAACTCACCAACAAACTATTTCAAATAATGGCAGAAGAAAAATTCATTAAAATTCAAAATAAACGTTGAAGTTATGAACAATTTCAAAACTGTGGATAGAGTGGCAGTGAAAGGGCGAGATATCCTACATTTCGCTGCGAAAATATTACCTACGATAACAGGAACCATCGTATTGTCAACGCATTAACTTGCCTAACGTATAAGACAATATTTCAATTGAGTGCTAAAAACGGAAAGTGTAGCGAACCACCTATCGTCAAGTGCATTTGCGCAATTTCATCAAGAATTGTTTTCTAACCGTTGTCGAGTAAATGTCCCGTAAGTTGCAGCTAAAGTTTAGGCAGTGAGCTTTAGTAGTGTAAAGCGAACTCCGTGCTGTTTCATTGATATTAAATGAACATCGTGGTGCTGAAGACCAAATCTTCTCATCTCGGAAGTGACACACCAGCTTAAAACCCCTAATTGTTGAGAGATCGATAAACTCTGTTGGCAGACAAAGTGACAAAGCTTAAGGTTGGCTGGTCGGTATGCCCTGAGGGCATACTTCAGCGCACTGACGTTTGCTTCAGATGCTTTGAGAGAGGCCATAACTCCTAGACCTGTAAAAAGCCCGATAGCAAATAGTCTTGAGCGGTAGCGTAATCGATAAATTTCACGAAAGGAATGTAGATGGGGCTCTTGGTGGAGATTTCTTTGCATAACTGCAAAAAAGATAACTGAACTGATGGCCACCGCCAAATTCCGAAAAATCAATCAAAAAACCATGCAATCAAACTGGACGAAGAAGCAATCAACTCATTTAACACACTTGAAGATATATTATCATCTAACGACGTCTTAACCTTTCCAGATGTTGAGAAGCCTTTTATCCTCACCACAGACGCATCAGAAATCGCACTGGGAGCAGTTCTATCTCAACAATTTCCAGACGGAGAACGACCAATAACTTTTATTCCTCGAACTCTTTCCAGCACAGAGGAAAACTATGCAACAAACGAGAGAGAGATGCTAGGTGTCGTTTGGGCACTCCACAACTTGAGGAACTTCATATACGGATCAAAATTAAAAATCTATACAGATCATCTCACATTCACACTATCACCAAAAAACAATAATGCTAAGCTGAAACGTTGGAAGGCATTTCATGAGGAACACGATTACGAAATGTTCTATAAAGCCGGAAAGTCCAACGTGGTGGCTGATGCACTTTCCAGAATCCAAATTAACTCATTAACCGTAACCCAACATTCAGCAGAAGACGACGACAGCTCGTACATACCCCCTACGGAGGCCCCAATTAATGTGTTCCGCAACCATGAGCCGACCTGATTTTAGGCGGTTACAATTAATTTCCATTCTCTTCCAAAGAAGGATTAAGAAAAATCCTAAATGGAAAAAACATCTTTGGAAAAACTTGTCATTAATATGCATGGACAAGATGATGAAATCATTTCTCTTGTCAATTTGTTTCAACATCGCAAGTGTTGAAACTTGAAATTCCATCCACCACTCATGTTATGAAAATATGAAAAGTGGATCATAATCAAAGAAGGTATTGTTTTGATTATGGAGGCAAAAACAATACCTCAGTTATTAAATCGAACGCAAGTTCGAATGTTTTAAGTTTATATTTACAGCAAAAAACTCCAATTCGCGGATGTTTAATCAAAACATGCAACCGAGCGGATTTACGAAAAAGTCAACAACGATTGCATCAGCCGTGCACGGGCACGTTCGCGAGGAAAGAGACGGAAGAGCGGCCCGCTCTCGTGAGAAGACGACGCCGCGGGAAAATTCGGAGTGACCGGAGTAGCGGCGAATACTTAAGCTGGGACTTCAAGGAAGTCAGAGGTCGTTATAGTGATACCCCTCGTGAGGCAGGTGCCTACGTCGTTATAGATAGTCCGCGGTTCGTTTAGGTGTTAACTCTTAAGTTTTATTCCGCGAGGCAGAAGTGATGCCCGTTGTTTAAGTTTCGGTTTAGTGTTTAAGTGATTTAATATTTTTTCAACTTAACTGATAGATTAAAAGTAATTAAAATCGAGCAGATGTAGTGCAGTTAATCAAAGGACATATCACATCCAGCAGTAATAGTGTCTAACCACTCGGTACGTATTCCGCTTCATTGGTGACAGCGGTGGGATTTTTCCTTTCATATTTCCAATATTTTTACTTTTAATTTGGTATAAGATTTTTTGGCTTAATTATTGACAAGAGGGGTGAATTATCATGAATTCTCAAAATTATATATTTGTGAGAAAAATATTTTTCTTGACTCTATATTTTGAGTAAGAAAATGGAAATATTAAAATTAAAATTGTTTTCATTATTAATAAATATTAAAGACATATATGCTTAAATGGGAAAACATGAAAAAGGTATCAAATTGGGAAGAAGTTGACAATAGGAGAGAGTAGAGAAAAAAAAAAAAAAAAAAAAAAAAAAAAAAAAAAAAAAAAATTATTATAATATAAATAAAATACACTAAAATTAAAAGTAAAGTAACATACAATTTAAAATATTCAGAGCGTAAAGATAGGGATATAAAGTTAGGAACTAAGACTAGGGTCAGACAGTAGGAGAACGATAAAAGGATCAGTACTCACCGAACGGACGGCGGAGATAAAAGACGGATGGAGAGAGATGAATCTAGAACGGATTCAGTAAATATATATTTGACTGAATCAGAAATTAATATAGCAGTTGAATAAAACGGAAGAGAAAAGCAGCCTTTCATCATCAATCAAGAAAGATGTTTAAGGAGATAAGACTATTCTATCAGCTAGGAGAAGCCGGATAAGTCATTATATACACACACTTTACACCACTTGCAATGGGATAGACCTGAAGAGCAGGATCGATGAAAACGGGTTTATGTCTTCAGGGAACAGGAAGAATCCCAAATTTATCGGCAGGATTATAAGTGTAGAGAAACACCAGATCAAGTCTTAGGACTACGTGCAACAAATGATCGGTGTTATATCCGAGCATAAAGATTAAAAGCTGTAACATCTAGGATATATCTCAACAGAATTCAGGACTTAGGTCAACCAAGAAAGATCCTGAAACAACAAATATTCTTCGTGTTAATGGGACGGATAATACCAAGGAAGGAGGATAGACAGGAGTGGATAGAGGAGCGAACGAAAGGGGGCGGACGGCTCTCAGGAAAGGAGAAGGAGAAGGAGTACGGAATAGTATGGATAGAACAGTAGTAGCTAGGGAATAGAGTAGTAGGGTACAGAGGCAAAAGATCTTTCATTTCCAAATTATCCAAAAATCAGGTTCCTTCAAATTTTTTTTTTTTTGTAACCCATGCCAAATACTTTCATCATGTTTTTAATGAATTGCATTAATTAAAAACTCGATCAGTGGGGGTTTTATGAGCCGACCTGATTTTAGGCGGTTACAATTAATTTCCATTCTCTTCCAAAGAAGGATTAAGAAAAATCCTAAATGGAAAAAACATCTTTGGAAAAACTTGTCATTAATATGCATGGACAAGATGATGAAATCATTTCTCTTGTCAATTTGTTTCAACATCGCAAGTGTTGAAACTTGAAATTCCATCCACCACTCATGTTATGAAAATATGAAAAGTGGATCATAATCAAAGAAGGTATTGTTTTGATTATGGAGGCAAAAACAATACCTCAGTTATTAAATCGAACGCAAGTTCGAATGTTTTAAGTTTATATTTACAGCAAAAAACTCCAATTCGCGGATGTTTAATCAAAACATGCAACCGAGCGGATTTACGAAAAAGTCAACAACGATTGCATCAGCCGTGCACGGGCACGTTCGCGAGGAAAGAGACGGAAGAGCGGCCCGCTCTCGTGAGAAGACGACGCCGCGGGAAAATTCGGAGTGACCGGAGTAGCGGCGAATACTTAAGCTGGGACTTCAAGGAAGTCAGAGGTCGTTATAGTGATACCCCTCGTGAGGCAGGTGCCTACGTCGTTATAGATAGTCCGCGGTTCGTTTAGGTGTTAACTCTTAAGTTTTATTCCGCGAGGCAGAAGTGATGCCCGTTGTTTAAGTTTCGGTTTAGTGTTTAAGTGATTTAATATTTTTTCAACTTAACTGATAGATTAAAAGTAATTAAAATCGAGCAGATGTAGTGCAGTTAATCAAAGGACATATCACATCCAGCAGTAATAGTGTCTAACCACTCGGTACGTATTCCGCTTCAACCAGCTGATTATTCAGATCGGACCGAATTCATCGTATGAGTTTAATGTCCCTTTTGAAAAGTTCACTAGACATATATTTATGGAACAAGAATTCACTATCGATTTTCTAAAAGAATAATTGCTACGATTCCTGAATCCCGGAGTCTTGAACGGCATATTCACAGACGAACCAACTATGGGAACCATCCAAGAAATATATAAAACCCACTTTAATCCTAAAATAACTAAAGCAAGATTCTCGCAATTAAGAGTCGAAGATCTTGAGGACGAAGAACACCAACTTGACGAGATGCGCTTCTGTAAATGGATGGAATCATATCTTGTGCATAGAGAATTGTTTGTACGCATTGGAAACTGTAATTCTACCATGTTTTCAAATTGTTCAGGAGTACCGCAGGGCAGTAATCTTGGACCACTGTTATTTTCAATCTTTATTAACGATGCGGCACTGCTGCTCAATTCCGGAGGAAAAATGTTTTTTGCTGACGGCTTGAAAATATTCTCAGTTGTCAGGTGCCAACTTATTAAACTTGTTCAGTGACTGGTGCTCTCGAAACAGCTTGTTATTGAGTATTGAGAAATGCTATGTTATTAGCTACCATCGTACAAGAAATGCTGTGCCCTACGATTACGAAATGGCTGGTATAAAACTGAAAAGAGTAGACCAAGTGAAGATCTTGGTGTAATACTGGATGAAAAACTCTCGTTCAAACCCCAAATCACTGCTACTATTGACAAAGCAAATCGTCAGCTCGGTTTTATTTTTAAAATCACTCGTGAATTTACAGACCCGCTCTGCTTTAAAACGCCGGACTGTGCACTTGTTCGTTCAACGTTGGAATTCGCCAGTATTGTTTGGTGGCCATATCAAGCAGTTTGGATAAACAGATTAGAAAGTGTCCAACGCAAATTCGTTCGGTATGCTTTGCGGAATCTTGCTTGGAATGATCCACTGAACTTGCCTCCTTACGAAGACCGCTGCCGCCTGTTGGGCATAAAAACTCTGGATCAACGCCGTCGAGTGTCACAAGCCGTATTTGTCTGCAAGTTGGTAACTGCTGAATTTGATGCTCCGGACCTTTTAGGAGAAATCGGGTTTTATGCACCATCCAGAACGCTACGACCCAGAGCTATGCTACAGGTGGGATTCCAATCAACACAGTACGCTGCAAACTCTCCAATCACATCTATGATTCGCCAATTCAACGAGTTCAGCGAATTGTTCAATTTTAATGAATCTTCATTCGTGTATTGCCGTAGATTACTTTCTAATAATTTGTTTTAATCATTCTGATGTATTGTTATTTTTTTGTTTTCATTATATGTTGTATACTAAAGATGGTGAGGTTTTTGTGCACATTTGAGGAAGGTCCTTGCAACCACCTCAAGTGAGCTTTTCCTCACCCAGCATTCATGGAGACCGATGTCGGTCTGATGATAAATAAATGATAAATAAATAAATAAATAAAAAAACATTCACAACTTTGCGCATCGTAACACAAAAGAGAATTCACTACAACTCGTTAAAAGATTCTCCTTCCCTGGGATGCATAAACTCATCAAAATAATGTAAAGACTTGCGAAATCTGCAAAACAGAAAAATACGAAAGACAACCACAAAAATTCATACCAGTTAAAACACCCATTCCCAAATATCCCGGAGAAATGGTACACATAGATATATTTTTGTATAACGCAACAACCTTTTCATATCATCACTAGATAAATTCTTGAAATACCCAGAAATGCGACCCATCAAATCCAAAGCCATCTCAGACATAAAATACGTTCTTTTACAACTCCTTTACGATTGGGACTTGCCCATTGACAATGAGAGCTTATTCGTGTCAAATGTCGTAGAACAAATGATTCTAAATTTGGGGGTACAAATCTTGAAAACCCCAGTTAATAGATCGGAAACAAATGGCCAAGTAGAAAGATGCCACTCCACAAAACGAGAAATAGCTAGATGCACAAAAGCATTAAATCCAGATATGCCCGTGAAAACACTCTCATTCAAGAGGCAACACACAAATATAACAACACCATACATTCCTTCACAAAAAATACTCCAAAAAACATTTATATAGGTGAAAATAGGAACAACGCAACATACGAGGAGATAGCCACAATTCGAAACAAAAATAATGAAAAACTATTGCAACTTTATAAAAACAAAGACGAGAAAACCATACCAAAGCTCTATCAGCCATACAATACGCATATAAAAAAACATGCTCATATAACAAAAGAAAAAGTAGATATAACATAGTCAAAATAAAAGAAGATCACAGCACATGTATTATAGATTCGAATAACAGAAAGATACACAAATATAATCCACGAAAGAATCCACATGAATAATCATCCTCTTAATATCTTTTCAGACTCGCCCTCTGCGTGTCTAATATGCAGGCATCTATACAAATTCACGACTTGACAAATAATCCTCTGGCCATTATACCACTTGGAAAAGCAAGAATAAAAATAGGACACATACGTATTATCGACCCAATCGACTTGATACAAATCGAAAAAACTATACCTAACGTCAATCGCGACATTCAAAACAATCCTTCCACTAACCCGTTATACGAATTAATACAGATAAAAAACTATAAAATAATATGAAACATTCGCAAAAATCAAACTTCTGACAAGAAGACCAAAAAGATGGGATACTATCGGGACAGCATGGAAATGGATCGCCGGAAGCCCAGATGCCGAGGACCTTCGAATGATCAACTCATCTATAAACTCCCTCATTCTTCGAAATAACAAGCAAATCTTAATCAACAAAGCCATGGACAAGAGAATTCAAGAAATAACCGATATCACCAACGAAGTACTAAGGATCGAAAATGAAAGAACGAAAATTAATCAACTGATAGTTCTCTCGAATCTAGACTCTCTTCAAAACCAAGTGGAAACATTAGAAGAAGCAATACTGATGGCTAAACACGGAATCCCGAGTAGCAAATTACTATCCATGAAGGACTTCACAAAAATAGCCACATAGATGATTACATAGATTGCATAAACGAATAGCACTCAACAGAAATTACATCATTAGGAACATCATGCATGTATACGAGATGAACCAACCATGTGAAGATCAAAATAAGTATTTCCTCTGCGAGATGTCACAACTCGAACACGCCAACGATTGCATACACAGATTGACCACGGGAAGACATTCCAGTTGCACCTTTAAAAAGGTACACTCAGGAGGACTTGTGAAACGAATTAATGACGGAGCAATTTTTTATTAACGACGCAGTCGTAGAAGTCTCATCAAATTGCACCAATCTCAGCCAAACGCTAAACGGATCGTTTCTAATTCAGTTCGCCGACTGCAATCTTCATATCAACGGAGAACTATACTCAAACCCCGAAACCACTATACCTGGTCGAGTTCATTTCCAATCAACAGGACTACTAGCCAATGAGATAAAAACAATAGACGTACCACCAGCCGAATACCTTCAAAACCTGACCATTCAACACAGAAAAAAGTTACAGCTACTCAACTTACAAAATCATTCCATAAATTGGAAGCTCAATCTTTTTGGTTCCCTCGGTCTATCAACAATATTTCTTATTGCAAGCATAATAGCAGTATTTTGCTACTTTTTCAGACATACCTATAAGAGTGACATCACAGTCCAATTCGACAAAGCAGATGAGGTCATCACAATAGAGATACCAGAGCCGTCATCTCCAATAACCAAACACACGCCACTTATCACCGAGACGGAGGGACTATCAGAAGAGAAGAAAAAAGAACTCCAGGCATTCTTCGACACACCAACGCCACTACATCCCATCCATTCGTGAACTTTGAGGACAAAGTCATTTAAGAAGGGAGAATTTAGCAACAAGCAACAACGTTATCGCAATTTCACCAGACGAGTTGAGATCATTCCGGAAACCACAACAATCTTTCCCAGACCACCCAAACGATATCTACAGGAAATGCAACATAAGCATAACACCATCGACTAGCTATCAGCATGCATACAAACATGCATTTGTTCTAGACGGAGCTGACCACAACGCGAGGTTTTTTCGTAGATTAAGAATCAATTGTAAATCAGTTCTTACTAAGCAGCAAATGAAGAAGGAGCTCAGCTCCGATAAAAAATATATTCTTCGACTTTCTCTTAAGGAAAGTCTTAGCTTACTTCAGCAGACTGCCGTTTGCTTCAGGTGCTTTGAGAGAAGCCATAACTCCTGGACCTGTAAAAAGCCCGATAGGAGCTTTGTTTTGCGCAGGGTCAAGCCTGCTCGGGTGAATATCATGTTGGAAAAATAAGTAGCAAATAGTCTTGATCGGCAGCGCAATCGATAAATTTTACGAAAGAAATGAATTTATTGTGGAGATTTATTTGCTTTAGTGAACTGGACTAGAGACAGGGTCATAAACACCATCAATGCAAGTGCACAAAATGGTGGGCAGTTTCTGTCAGCTTCTCGTGCTGATGTAGCTGCAGTTTGTGTCATGGTCGGGACACAGGGAGTGACAAATGCAAATATGTCAGAAGACATTTAAGCAATTTATTGCACAGGGTAGAGAAGCAGAGAAGGCTGTATTTGTAGCCTTTGCAAGATATGCCACTGGCGGCATTCCGTTAGAATGGACTTATGAAGTCTTGAACGAAGATCTTGGTAGAGCAAGGACAAGCATGTTAGAGTTGATAAGAGCAGAGTCCATGACGAATGTGACAAGCCCTAGCCAAACTAATGTGCCAAAAAACTAAATCAGCTTGTGCCAGGCGCTGTTGATGCACCAGCTGTTCCTTCACTTGCAGACTGTAGATGTGTGATTGAGACTGATACCAATGGTGTCAAGTTCACAATTGTTGAAGGCAAACTACGTCTTGTTTGTACGAAGGGCTGGTATAAGTTGATTATGGGACAATATAAAGCCGTGCGTGCATCCAGACGGTTTTACCATTTTTATTTAGCTGTCATGGACGTCCTGAAAGAAATTGAGGTCAATGAGGAAGATATTTTCTGCATGATGTCCATATGCTTTCCATTCTTCACAGATGATAAGCTGGAGGAAATGCTTAATGAGGCCCACTCTGACCTCAGAGACCTCATTAAGACATATCACATCCTGTTTGTCCATGAGAAGACTAATGATAGTGATTGGCAATAGGTTAGTTTAAATATACATTTTAATCAATATTTTACATTGTGTGCATTTGACTTGTATTTACATTTATTCCTCATATTCATAACCTTTATATATAAATTCATATTCAAGTGGTATCTACAAGGTCGCGTGTAAGATACGGCCACTGTGTCACAACACGAAGCTGGATCTTCATTGTTTGTTCTGCGGAGACACTCGATTGATCCTACTATCAGCCGTGAGAAATTACAATGGTTAGACCGAACAAACTGCGAGTTGTCGTGAGTAGCTTGAAGCAAGCAAACGCAATTGCTAGCTACGAGCTCTTCACGAGAGAGTACCGCGTGTACATCCCAGCCAAGGACGTGGAGATCGACGGTGTGGTTACCGAAGGAAGCCCCACGGTCGATGACATTTTGCGTCACGGGGTTGGCTGCTTCAAGAATCCCCTGATTCAAGATGTAAAGATAATGGATGTCAAGCAATTGCATTCAGTATCCATCGAAGAAGGGAAGAAGAAATTCCTCCCTTCGGATTCCTTCCGTGTAACATTCGCCGGATCCGCACTGCCGAACCAAATATCTTTGGACAGGGTTCGTCTGCCTGTACGCCTGTCCGTACCGCAGGTCATGCATTGCCAAAACTGCAAGCAGTTAGGTCATACAGCCACCTACTGCTGCAACAAGGCACGCTGCAGCAAGTGCGGAGGCAATCATGCTGAGACCGCTTGCAGTGAGGATACTAAAAAGTGTCTTTACTGCGAGGGAACTCGGCATGACCTTTCAGCGTGTCCCGCGTACAAACAGCGCGAGGAAAAAATTAGGCGTTCCCTTAAGGACCGATCGAAGCGCTCTTTTGCAGAAATGCTTAAGAGGGCTGAGCCACCCTCGACAGGAAACATCTTTTCCTTTTTGCCAACCGATAAGGGTACATCTAACGATCCCGTCGAAGGGTGTTCTTATGCCTTGCCAGAGGGATCTAGGAAGAGGAGAATGCTCAACTCTCCTAATCTTTCTCGCAAAGGTCGTAAGATAACCCCTAGCGGAATGACCAATAAGACAACACATAAAGCAAGCGGTGAAGAAAAACCGAAGCAAGTACCTCCCGGTTTTAATTTTAAATCAAACCAGGAATACCCACCGCTTCCTGGGGCACCAAAAACCCCTCGTGCACCCATTTCTCGATCAGAAGATAGAAAAGAAACAGGGTTCATAAAATTTTCTGATACTGTGGACTGGATATTTAAAACATTCAACATACCAAATCCCCTACAAAATATTCTTTTTGCCCTTCCTCCTACAGTGAAAACCTTTTTGAAGCAACTAGCAGCAACTTGGCCCCTCATTTCATCTATTATATCTTTCGATGACTAATACGGCGAAAGAGGTTAGGAATTTTATCACTGTATTACTGTAGAACTGCAGAAGTATCATCCCCAAATTCGATCTATTTTCTCATTTGATAAATACATACAATTGTGACGCATTTGCGCTTTGTGAAACCTTTCTCAATTCAAACGATCAACTCAATTTCCACGATTTTAACATTATTCGTCGAGATCGAGACTCACACGGTGGAGGGGTACTTTTAGGGATTAAAAAGTGCTATTCCTTCTTCAGAATCGACCTCCCCTCGATCTCGAATATTGAAGTCGTTGCCATTCAAACGAATTTGAATGGAAAAGACCTATGCCTATTGGGAGATTTTAATTCTCACTGTTCGCAATGGGGGTCGCTGTACGACGACAACCGATCTTCTTTAATCTGTAACTTAATCGATGACTTTAATATGACACTTTTGAATACTGGGGAAGCGACACGTGTACCTAATCCTCCAGCACGTGAAAGCGTGCTTGACCTATCCCTTTGCTCGACATCGCTAGCGTTAGATTGCCAGTCGAAAGTAATCAATGATCCCCACGGTAGTGATCGCCTACCAATCGTTATCTCAATTGCTAATGGGTCAACTCCAACGGATCCAATCAATATTGCGTATGACCTCACACGCAACATTGATTGGAAGACTTATGAGACCAGAATATCGTAAAGAATCGAGTCCCACATGGAACTTCCTCCGGAGGAAGAATACGCGTTCCTTTCTGGCTTGATCATCGACGCCGCGACTCAAGCTCAGACGAAACCGATACCCGGGGTAACGATTAGACGGCGCCCTCTCTCCAAGTGGTGGGACAAAGAGTGCTCAGACCTGTACGCGCGGAGGTCTTCGGTGTATTTGGCCTTCCGAGAACAAGGCACTATCGATTTGCTCCGAAAGTACGATGTACTGGATAGACAAATGAAGAGCTTGATATAAGCAAAAAAACGCGGATACTGGCGGCGGTTTGTGAACGCGTTGTCGAGGGAAACAGCGATGAGCACTCTTTGGGATACCGCCAGACGCATGCGGAATCGTAACGTTTCGAATGAGTCCGAGGAGTATTCAGATCGCTGGATACTCGATTCCGCCAAAAAGGTCTGTCCGGACTCTGTCCCCGAACAGAAGACCTTTCGCGACGCGTTTTTAGTAGCTACGGAAGAGCCTCCACTTTAGATGTTGGAATTTTCAATGGCTCTCCTCTCGTGCAACAATAAAGCTCCAGGGTTGTATAGAATCAAATTCAACCTGTTGAAGAATCTACCCAACTTTGCAAAAAGACGCTTGTTGGACTTGTTCAACAAGTTTCTTGAGCTAAACATTGTTCCGCACGACTGGAGGGAGGTAAAAGTCATTGCTATTCGAAAACCCGGAAAACCTGCCTCTGATCACAATTCTTATAGGCCGATTGCAAAGCTCTCTTGCCTCCGGAAATTAATGTAGAAAATGATCCTTTTACGGTTAGACAAATGGGTCGAAACAAATGGTTTACTTTCAGATACTCAATTTGGCTTCCGCCGGGGCAAAGGGACGAACGATTGCCTAGCGTTGCTTTGTACTGAAATCCAACTCGCCTTTGCTCAAAAAGAGCAAATGGCTTCTGCATTCTTGGACATTAAGGGGGCTTTTGACTCTGTCTCTGTAGAAGTTTTAACCGAGAAACTTCATTCGCAGGGACTTTCACTAAAATTGAATAATTTTTTGCTCAATTTGTTGTCAGAAAAGCATATGTATTTCTCACATGGTGATTCGACAACTTCCCGAATTAGTTACATGGGTCTTCCCCAGGGCTCATGTTTAAGCCCTCTCTTATATAATTTTTACGTCAATGACATCGATGAATGTCTTGCAAATTCATGCACGCTAAGGCAACTTGCAGACGATAGCGTTGTATCCATTACTGGAAGCGAGGCTAACGATCTGCAAGGACCATTGCAAGATACCTTAGACAATTTGTCTGAATGGGCTCTTAAGCTGGGTATCGAATTCTCTCCGGAGAAAACTGAGCTCGTCGTTTTTTCGAGGAAGCATAACCCAGCTCAGCTGCAGCTCCTACTAACGGGTAAAACGATCACTCAGGTTTTAGTCGCTAAATATCTCGGGGTCTGGTTCGACTCTAAATGCACCTGGGCTTGCCATATTAGGTATCTGACACGAATATGCCAACAGAGGATTAATTTTCTTCGTACGATTACCGGAACCTGGTGGGGTGCCCACCCAGGAGACCTTCTAAGGTTATACCAAATAACGATATTGTCAGTTCTTGAGTACGGTTGTTTCTGCTTTCGCTCCGCCGCGAACACGCACATTATAAAATTAGAAAACAATATCGTTATTGGCGTATTGCCTTGGGTTGCATGCAGTCGATCCATACGATGAGTCTTGAAGTATTAGCGGGTATTCTTCCGTTGAAACATCGTTTTTGGAATCTCTCTTACCGGTTGCTAATTCGATGCACAGTTATGAACCCATCAGTAATTGAAAATTTCGAGAGGTTGGTCGACCTTCATTCTCAATCCAGGTTTATGACTTTATATTTTGACTATATGGCTCAAGATATTAATCCTTCTTCATACGATTCCTCCAATGTCGCACTTTCAGATACTTCTAATAATGCTATATTCTACGACACCACCATGAAACAAGACATTTCTGGTATCCCGGATCAATTGCGACCCCAAGAGATCCCTAAGATTTTTTCCAATAAGTTTAAACATGTTAGTCAAAGATTTTACACTGACGGATCTAATCTAGATGAGTCCACTGGCTTCAGTGTTTTCCACGAAAATTTTACCGCCTCCTACAAACTCGATGCTCCTGCTTCCGTGTACATCGCAGAACTTGCTGCTATTCAGTACTTCCTTGGGATCATCAAAACCCTACCCATAGACCACTACTTCATCTTCACAGACAGTCTCAGTGCCATTGAGGCTCTGCGATCGATGAAGACTGTGAAGCACACCCCGTATTTCCTGGGGAAAATACGGCGGTTTTTAAGTGCTTTAACAGATAAAAATTACCGGGTTACCTTAGCGTGGGTCCCTTCTCATTGTTCCATTCCGGGCAATGAAAAGGCTGACGCTTTAGCTAAGGTTGGTGCTATTGATGGCGATATTTATAATAGACCAATTGCTTATGATGAGTTTTATAGCATTTTGCGTCAGAGAACACTCAATAGTTGGCAATCATCATGGAACTCAGATGAACTGGGACGGTGGCTACATTCCATTTTTTCTAAGGTATCGACGAAAGCATGGTTCAAGGGGTTGGATGTAGGTCGGGACTTCATTCGCGTAATGTCCAGACTTATGTCCAATCACTACACGTTGAACACGCATCTCTTTCGTATAGGGCTGGTAGACAGTAATCACTACATTTGTGGCGATGGCTACCATGACATCGAGCATGTTGTTTGGTCGTGTACCGAATAGTGTGGTGTTAGGTCCGAGCCTATAGATTCCCTTCGGGCCCGAGGAAAACAACCGAACGTACCCGTTAGAGACATTCTGGGAAGCGCTGATCTCCAGTACATGACACAGCTATACTGCTTTCTGAAAAACGCCGTCATTAAAATTTAAAATTTTCTTTGTCTATTTGTCAGATTAAGGATACAAATATGCTATGCTGAAGACACGGAAACGAAGAGCCTGCATCTATGCTTACACAAATATTTTGAACCCACAACAAACAAGAATACAATTGCTCTACCAGTTGAAAAACAAAGTTTCAAAATAGTTTTAAGTCAAAATTGTATCTCCCCTCCTCTCACCTTAAATCCCCACTAGCTCGTAGTCGGCCGCGAGAATAAAGAAAAGGCCTCCCTCTTTTCCCTGCTAACGTAGAATTAATACGAATTGTACTTGGCTCAGTAAAACAGAAAATGTATCGTGCCGTGTCAAATAAACTAATTTAAACCTCAAGCAGGGCCTAGGCTTAAGTCAAGACGAGAAATACAAATCACTCTCATCATGACCACTGAAGTAACATGTTTTATTTAATGTTTCATGAGGTCTTCGTCAATATTCTAATGTTTCATAATGTATAAACACCATTATTATAATGTTTCAGGAATAAAATCAAAACGTTTTCGTTAGAGACATTCTGGGAAGCTGTGATTTTCAGTATATGACAGAGCTATAACCTTCTTCCCTAAGTCGACGTTGAAAAAACATCGATGCGCTGAAAACAGAAAAACTTGTCACAAGAAAGGTGTACAATACACCAGTATTTGTTTTATTACAACACGTTTGAACTAATTTTCGAACTTCAGGTAATATTACCTCAGAAATAATGAATCCAAAGACAATAAATCCAAATGATAAAATTGATATTATTAAAAATTCTAGCAAAAATTACAGACAGCAAGATAGACAACTATTAGAAGTCAGTACTGCGATTCAATCCTACTCAGGTGCGGATATCGCAAGAAAAAACTATTCTCCATTAGTAACAATGTTAGTTTTATCAGTTTTTTAGCTAATAATACAGCCAAAACAGCGCTTTAAAACTCTGAAAAAACCAGTTTTATGACTTGGGTTGGGGCTAAAAGATCCGTCTTCTGTCCATTCGGGGCAAAAAGATTGAGATATCGCATTACTCCTGTGAATTATGCGAACGAACCTGCAGTGTCATTTCCAGGCATATGGCGACCGTGACGGAGCAGGACATAATATAACGAACAGGCAGAGTTAAGTAAAAAAAAAAACAAAGAACAAAAAGAACGTCGTTCATAATTTTGATAATGGAAACTGTAATGTGTCGTGGCTTGTACATCGGAAAAAACTCACCCGTAATGGAGGACTCTGAAAGTTCATTCCCGTGAAAAAGAACAAGGTACATGAAACAGCGAAAATTTGCCTACTATTAGACCAAAATGGAGGTAGACACAATTATGGATTATACTAGCAATTATAGTACTCCAGTTGATTCTCATTCGTAAAAATCTCAAGAAAAATAGAAGAAGACAAGGTTCTGCAAAAGGAAAAGCAATTACAACTGCAAACTGAAATCAGTCTAGTGGAGGAAATCAAATTTAACAGTAACGTGGCTGAAGACCAAATCTTCTCATCTCGAAAGTGACACACCAGCTTCAAGAGATCGATAACCTCCGTTGGCAGACGATAATCTCGCCCTGAAAGTGACAAATTTCAAGGTTGGCTGGCCGGTATGCCCTGTGGGCATACTTCAGCACACTGACGTTTGCTTTAACCTCGGGATCCGGTACGGTACGAGGACCTTCCGGAGTATTTGGAGCCCTCGGTTTATACCATGGAGCTCCTTCGTCCGATTCCCCAACCGTATCTTCCGATCTCGGAGTGGCTGCGGATGCAACCGTATTTCTATCGGTTTTCAGAGCATTGGATCCCGGAACCGGACGCATCAACCGACCCATCAGGAATGACGGCCACTGTTGGATTCCTCGGGCACCTAGTGAGATACCTCTTTTCGGGGCATCTCAATTTTTGTCCGAACCGAAGTTTATCACTGGAGCCTCCGGCGATGGGCTCTGGCGGGGGAGTCCGGTCCCGTAACACGCGAGGACATCCAATTTCTCGATTTTCGCCTGGATTGGGGCGGTGCAGATAACCGGCCTGCGTGAGCCGCTCGTGGCTTACGTCGCGTATGGCGGTTCATTTTTCGCAACTGGGTTGGCGATATTACTGCCGTTGAGGGTGGTTCTCTTTTAGAAGTGCGGCAAACATTATATCGCCGCTAGTGTTTAGTGTGAAAAAAAGAAAATCAAATTTCAAATAAATGGTGAATCTTTTCTTTTGAATCCGTTTTTTTGGTGTAGTTGAACAAAAAGAAAAAATCCTACCTTCATCAAATTAAATGACTTGGTGCCCTGATAATTCGATATTCATGGTGTTCCGCCAAGTGTTTTCTCCTCCAGTATTCGCGACCTTGTGGCCCCGACCAGAAGAGCATGAATAAAACCTTACACAACTAAATTAATGGGAGATAGGAAATAACAAGTTTTGTTGCGATCAAGTTGCCAACGTTGGCTGAATGCCTGCGCGAGTTAACGACCCGACCCAGAAAGCAGCAACGTAACACTGTTTACTAACATTGCTGCCATGGATAAAGCGCACCGACGTTGATGACAACATCGGTGACATCGAACGACGTCGTTTCTGCTAAGGTACGCGACCACTGCGGGACCACGATACTGCTGTTCAACTTTTATTTTTGCCAATAAAATTAGTCTTAGTTAAGCAGTGTGTAAAACAAGTTTTTCCTTTCACACAAAAAAGAACTCCGACACCCCGACATAGCTGCTTGATTTCTCTCCACCGGCAGAACACCCCGTAAAGCAGTACATCATCACGAAGTAGCTGTTTGTTTCCACCCGGAGCGAGGCAAAGACTTAACCCAAGAAGTCAAACCATGTTGGCACTATTGTAAGTAGAAATTTTTGAACCTTTTTAAGACTCATTTGAAAATAATTGTAAATTGTGCTTATTAGTGATTATTGTAACAGTGAATTTTAATTTTCGGGCTAGAGGAATACAACCAAAACGTTTCCATTAGAGACATTCTGGGAAGCTGTGATTTTCAGTATATGACAGAGCTATAACCTTCTTCCCTGAGTCGACGTTGAATGAACATCGATGCGCTGAAGACAGAAAATCTTGTTGTGAAGAGTTGAGTAAAAAAAAATAAAACGAAAAAAACGCCGTTCATAATTTTGATAGGGGAATTTGTAATGTGTCGTGGCTAGTACATCGGAAAAAACTCACCCGTAATGACGGACTCTCTCTTTATACCCGTGAAAAAGTACAAGTTACACGAAACAGCGGAAATTTGCGTACTCTTAGTGAATTTGCGAGTTGGTTGTAACGCGGGTAACTCTCGCAATCGAACGAATGAACAGCCAACGGTTTAAAAGGATTTCGGAAGATATAATAAGCCAGTGTTATCTTTAACAATTTAACTTTGACTATATTCTAATATTGGCGGGGATTGGGTTTTTATAGGATTTATAACAATGAGCAATGTAGTGAAGAGAGGGAGAGAGCTGGTAGCTCTACGCCAATTATGTACCGATGCACTTTCGTCGCGCGGGAAGCCATTTATACCACTCTCGATCGAAGATTGTAGGGTGGTTCGACGTTGCGGCGTTAACACTTAGACCAAAATGGAGGTAAACACAATTATGGATTATGCTAGCAATTATAGTACTCCAGTTGATTCTCATTCGTAAAAAGCTCAAGGAAAATAGAAGAGGACAAGGTTTTGAAAAAGAAAAGGAATTTCAACTGCAAATATTGCAAACGTTCAAGACTGTTATACACCTGTGTGACTGGTATAAGCTCTGATTTTTAGTAGGCCGAGTAGTAAATATCACAAAACCAGTGCCCGGCCGCCCGCTACAAATGGTGACAGCGGTGGGATTCATTTCTCTTTAAAAAGTCTATAATAAAATAAACAAACAAATGTGACGTCCTACTAAAATCAATTAATGGCGATTGTTCGCCGGTCGAGTGCAGGAAATAAAGTTTAACAGTAAACGAAAAATAGTTATTTTGGTCTTAACAGAAAAAACTAGTTACCCACGCAGTGAGTGAAAATGGGATGGTTCAGGGCGGACGAGATAGCGGCCCCACCGTGAGTGCCAGTAACAACGAGAAAAACAGTGATGCCCGAACCATCACACAATTCACGAAGAATGACAAAAAGACCACGAGTAGAAACTCATTATTATAATATGCATAGTGAACGCGCATTTTTAATGGCACTGTACCAACAATATAAACAATATTCCCGAGCGCAAACACTAGAAGTTGTCGACAAACGAGAGAGAAATGCTTGGTGTGGGCACTCCACAACTTGAGGAACTTCATATACGGAGCAAAATTAAAAATCTATACAGATCATCTCTCACTCACATTCACACTATCACCAAAAAACAAAAATGCTAAGCTGAAACGTTGGAAGGTATTTCTTGAGGAACACGATTACGAAATGTTATATAAAGCCGGAAAGTCCAACGTGGTGGCTGATGCACTTTCCAGAATCCAAATTAACTCATTAACCGTAACCCAACATTCAGCAGAAGACGACGAATGTGTTCCGCAACCAGCTGATTTTTCAGATCGGACCGAATTCATCATATGAGTTTAATGTCCCTTTTGAAAAGTTCACTAGACATATATTTATAGAACAAGAATTCACTATCGATTTTCTAAAAGACAAATTGCTAAGATTCTTAAATCCTGGAGCCTTGAACGGCATATTCACAGACGAACCTACTATGGGAACCATCCAAGAAATATATAAAACCCACTTTAATCCTAAAATAACTAAAGCAAGATTCTCGCAGTTGAGAGTCAAAGATCTTGAGGACGAAGAACGCCAACTTGACGAGATAAAAAACATTCACAACTTTGCGCATCGTAACGAAACAGAGAATTCACTACAACTCGTTAAACGATTCTTCTCCCCTGGATGCATAAACTCATTCAAAATTATGTAAAGACTTGCGAAATCTGCAAAACAGAAAAATACGAAAGACAACCACAAAAATTCATACCAGTTAAAACACCCATTCCCCAATATCCCGGAGAAATAGCGCAAACAACCTTTTCATATCATCACTAAACAAATTCTCGAAATACCTAAAAATGCGACCCATCAAATCCAAAGCCATCTCAGACATAAAAGACGTTTTTTTACAACTCCTTTACGATTGGGACTTGCCTGCCCATATCGTCAATGACAATGAGAACTCATTCGTGTCAAATGTCCTAGAACAAATGATTCTAAATTTGGGGGTACAAATCTTCAAAACCCCAGTTAATAGATCGGAAACAAATGGCCAAGTAGAAAGATGCCACTCCACAATACGAGAAATAGCTAGATGCACAAAAGCATTAAATCCAGATATGCCCGTGAAAACACTAATTCAAGAGGAAACACACAAATATAACAACACCATACATTCCATCATAAAAAATACTCCAAAAAACATTTATATAGGTGAAAATAGGAACAACGCAACATACGAGAAGATAGCCACAATTCGAAACAAAAACAATGAAAAAATATTGCAACTTTATAAAAACAAAGACGAGAAAATCATACCAAAGCTCTATCAGCCATACAATATGCATATGAAAAAACATGCTCATATAACAAAAGAAAAAGTAGATATAACATAGTCAAAATAAAATAAGATCACAGCACATATATTCTAGATTCAAATAACAGAAAGGTGCACAAATGTAATCTAAGGAAGAATCCACATGAATAATAATCCTCCTAATATCTTTTCAGACTCGCCCTCTGCGTGTCTAATATGCAGGCATCCATACAAATTCACGACTTGACGAATAATCCCCTGGCCATTATACCACTTGGAAAAGCAAGAATAAAGATAGGACACATACGTATTATCCACCCAATCGACTTGATACAAATCGGAAAAACTATATCTAACGTCAATCGCGACATTCAAAACAATCCTTCCACTAACCCGTTATACGGATTAATACAGATAAAAAACTATAAATTATATGAAACATTGTCGTATACTAACTCTTTCGTACGGCACCGTAAACTATAAACAAATAAAATTAAATTAAATCATTGACCCGCGCAGGTAAGTTCCGTTACACACTCAGCAAGGTAGCGAGTGTACTGCAACGCTTGGTGCCCGATTCAAACAGCACGCAAAATTCAGCGTTGCAATTCTGATGCTCGTCACTCCAGCTGTTTCCAGTAGGAGCCCAAGTTGGCCATACATGTACACTCATAGAGTTAAGCGTTTCGGCAATTGCATTTGCCTATAAAAGCAATAATTTTTTTAATAAAGAAGCAATTATTATTTTAGCATTCCGAAGCGACTGGTCTACTCCAGTTCGGCCCACCGGATTAGCTTAAAGGACAAAAGGGTCTTGTCAATGCGCACGGGTTGGCTTTCGTCAACTCCGTCACCGCTAAATGAGAAACCTCCCGTCCTAGTTCTCTCAAAATTCGCCGGTTTTTTTAATAGTCCAGTGCATCGTTTTTAAATAGTACACGGGCCAGAGGAATACAACCAAAACGTTTCCATTAGAGACATTCTGGGAAGCTGTGATTTTCAGTATATGACAGAGCTATATTCTTCTTCCCTGAGTCGACGTTGAATGAACATCGATGCGTTGAAGACAGAACAACTTGTCTCAAGAAAGGTATACAATACACCAGTATTCGTTTTGTTACAACACGTTTGAATTAAATCTCGGACTTTGGGTAATACTGCCATTGCAATCATAGTAGTCCCATGTTCAACACAAACCTTATGCACGCTGGGAAAACTATGCTTGGAAGGGCAGAATATTACCTCAAAATTAATGAATCCAATAAAAGACAATAAACCCAAATAATAAAATCGATATTATTAAAAATTCTGGCAAAAACTACAGACAGCAAGATAGACAACTATCAGAAGTCAGTACTGCGATCCAATCCTAATCAAGTGCAGATATCGCAAGAACAAACTATCCTTCCCAAGTAACAATGTTGGTTTTATCAAAGTTTTTTAGCTTATAATACAACTAAAACAGCAACTATAATACAACTTTAAAACTCTGTAAAAATACAATTTTATTACTTGGGTTGCGGGTATAGGATCCGTCTTCTGTCCATTCGGAACAAAAAGGTTACGATAGCCCATTTCTCCTGTGAATTATGCGAACGAACTTGCAGTGTCATTTCCAGGCTTGATATGGCGACCGTGACAGAGCAGGACATAATATGGCGACCAGGCAGAGTTGAGTAGAACAACAAAAAAAAGAACGCCGTTCATATTTTCGATAGTGGAATTTGTAATGTGTCATGGCTACTACATCGGAAAACCCTCACCCATAATGGAGGACTCTGAAAGTTCATTCCCGTGAAAAAGAACAAGGTACACGAAACAGGCGAAATTTGCGTACTCTTAGACCAAAATGAAGGTAGACACAATAATGGATTATGCTAGCAATTGTAGTACTCCAGTTGATTCTTATTCGTAAAAAGCCGAAGAAAAATAAGAGAAGACAAGTTTTTGAAAAATGAAAAGCAATTTTACTGTAAATATTGCAGACGTTTAAGACTGTTATACACCTGTGTGATTGGTATAAGCTCTGATTTTTAGTGAATATCACAAAGCCAGTGCCCGGTCGCCCGCTACAAATGGTGACAGCGGCGGGATTCATTTCTGGTTAAAAGGTGTATAATAAAATAAACAAACAAATGTGACGTCCTACTGAAATCAATTAATGCTGATTGTTCGACAGTCGAGTGGAGGAAATAAAGTTTAACAGTAGACGAAAAATTGTAAAAATAGTAAAATAAGTCTCAACAGAAAAAACTAGTTATCCACGCAGTGAGTGAAAATGGGATGGATCAGGGCGGACGAGATAACGGCCCCGCCGTGAGTGCCAGTAACAACGAGAAAAACAGTGATGCCCGAGCCATCACACAATTCACGAAGAATGGCAGAAAGACCACGAGTGGATACTCATTATGATACTATGCTTAGTGAGTTTTTGTTGGTACCACCAATATGAACAATAATCCCCGGGCGCAAACACTAAAAGTTGTGAAATCGTTGGCAACTTTACAAAAGCTAGAGTGAGCAATGAAAGTCCTAAAATCATTAGTGGCCAAGCTAAACGATAAGAACCAAAAAGTAGTGAAAACAAGCAAACTCACCAACAAACTATTTCAAATAATGGCAGAAGAAAGGTTTATTTACATTAAAACGTTAAAATCAAACAAGTTTGAAGTTATGAACAATTTCATAACTGTGGATAGAGTGGCAGTGAAAGCGCGAGATATCCTACATTTCGCTGCAAAAATATTACCTACGATAACATGAACCATCGTATTGTCAATGCATCAACTTAGCCAACGTATAAGACAATATTTCAATTAAGAGAACCACCTCTCGTGAAGCGCATTTACGCAATTTAATTAAGAGTTGTTTTCCAACCGTTGTCGAGTAAACTTCTATGGGAAGTTGCAGCTAAAGTTTAAGAAATGAGCTTTAGTAGTTTAAAACGAACTCCGTGCTGTTCCATTGATGTTAAATGAACATCGTGGTGCTAAAGACCAAATCTTCTCATCTCGGAAGTGACACACCAGCTTAAACCCCTAATTGTTGAGAGATCGATAACCTCTGTTGGCAGAGGATAACCTCGCCCTGAAAGTGACAAAGCTTAAGGTTGCCTGGTCGGTATGCTCGTGGGCATACTTCAGCAGACTGTCGTTTGCTTCAGGTGCTTTGAGAGAGGCCATAACTCCTGGACCTGTAAAAAACCCGATAGGAGCTTTGTTTGCGCAGTGTCAAGCCTGCTTGGGTGAATATTATGTAGGAAAGATAAGTAGCAAATAGTATTGATCAGCAGCGTAATCGATAAATTTCACGAAAGGAATGTAGATGGAGTTCTTTGTGGAGATTTATTTGCATAACTGCAAAAAAGATAAATGAATTGAAAAACAAGACACATTACCCCTCCCTTAAAAAGAAGGGGAAGTAGGGAAAAATTCTAAGAGAATTTTAGAAATCAAAATATTATGAAGCAATATTATTAGAGAAAAATTAAGAAACAATATTCTAGCAAAAAATTCGGAACCCAAAAACTGAGGTGAGAGACATTTGAAGCCACGATGTTTTACATTACATTCAATTGTTTTACCATAGGGGAATGGTGTGGCATGTGCGTATCACCCTTGCTTAGAAATCTTAAGCATGACATAGGCGCCATCAATAGGAATCATAGTATATCAGGGTGCAATTTGAACGCTAAACAGTCATTTAACATCATTAGTTGACCGATAGAAATGAACTACTACAACGAAACAAAGTTTTAAGTTTAAGCGGCGCAATTGTGGTCCGTTTAATTACTCGATGCAATATCTAATCATTCTGTTTTTCAACTTCATACAGGTAAGCTCGACCACTTGTGGGTCAAATCTTTTTTTTTTTTATTTGTTTTTTTTTTTTTTAATAGGAAAATTTCTTTTTCCTTCAAAAATCATGTACCTTCCAGTGAACGAAGACGGTCTGCAGGGGCGTGTGCGCCACGGCTCGCCCGAGCGCCAGGCGCCCATGGTGGATCGTTTAATGTTCTTTGAGGTAGATCCGCTCGCCGTCGAGATGTGGCAACCTCGGGAGCTGGTACGGTACGAGGACCTTCCGGAGTATTTGAAGACCTCGGTTTATGCCAACCGTATTATCCGATCTCGGAGTGGCTGCGGATGCAGCCGTATTTCTATCGGTTTCCGGAGGATTGGATCCCGGAACCGGACGCATCAACCGACCCATCAGGAATGACGGCCACTATTGGATTCCTCGGGCGCCTAGTGAGATACCTCTTTTCGGGGCATCTCATTTTTCGCAACTGGGTTGGCGATATTAGTGCCGTTGAGGATGGTTCTCTTTAAGAAGTGCGGCAAACATTATGTCGCTTGCATGTGCGCATCAAATTTCTGACAAATGTAAATTCGTTATTTTAATTATAATATCGTTTCAATCGGTTATTATGAACTTTCTCAAATCGATTGCCGTTCTTTATTACTGTAGTCATTTCGCTTGGAATTTCGATCACTTCATAAGGTCCACATATTTTGGAGCTTTTGACCTGGTCCAGTCGAAACATGTTTTACTAACACAAGATCTCCCCACATAGGTTGCATGTCGTTGGAAGTCTTGTCGTAGATTAGCTTGCGATCTTCTTTACTTTTGATTAAATTGGCCTTCGCATTCGCATGCAGGTCATAAAAGATCTTTTCCATCTCTTCAGCATACGTTTTGTAGTTAATGTCATCTAGGTTTTTTCGTCTGTATATGGCGGTCGGTATGCGTGCCACACGTCCATATAATAGGTGGAATGGAGCATAGCCCGTGGATGAGTTCACAGTAGTGTTATACTCGAACATAAAAACTATGACTGAGTTCAGGAAAGATATTAAGAAACCGATCACCAACATTAGAAATGAAAAAAGTCAGCTTGGCACACAAAGCTCACATAACGATCCTCGTCTTTTGGACGAGCTGAAAACGTTATCTACTAAAATTAAAGGCATACAGAAACCGCCAGTTTCAGAGAATGACAGTTATCATTCAGGATGGCGTTTAATTGGTTCAACAATGCGTTGGAAAGCTGATTGGCGATCCATTGATGAAAAGAAAAAAAACGTCGAGAAAAACAAGATAACAAACAATTTAAAGCATGGCGAAATAGCGAATTCAGTGAATTCATTGAGATAACCACAAATTGCTGTTTCAAATTTGTTTTGTGTTGACATTCGAGCTCATACCCAATAAAAAATATTCGATGCTGTATCTTACGACGCACTGACAGTGTAGAAGTATATTTCGCAATCTTCGGTAGCTTGTGTCTTTAGCTGAGAATCCTGGTTGAAACTATAAATTCTGGTTAAAGAAAACCCTACCGAGATAGGTAATAAAAATCAGAGAGGCTAGTCGAGTTGTTGTCAGGAGCTCGTATATACAAAGTGAAACCAAAGTTATCGTAACCCATTCTGTGCGTTACTAGAATGACAGTTCTGAAAACCAAACCCAAGCTAATAAAAGCTTACAAATACTGAAATCCTGCACACCTATGTGAAGTGTTATACTTTGTTGAACAAATATACGTGTATAGCGCTGTATTACCGTTTCGATACACATCGATGTGCTGGAGATAGGAAAAATCTAGATCCATATTCAGAGACCGCTAGAACACGGCCATCAGCCGTTTCATAAAAGTAGGACAGAGCTTGCTTACATTTGTAGCCAAGTCTTCCGCTTGGCTTGGGTCACAAAAACTGCAAAAAGTCACCTGTAAGCGCAATTGGAATAAACACCGCGCAGCGCGAGGGTGAGTTACCGGTTGTTTGCGGTTGTTTACAGAGCGCCAAAAGCCGCTCTCATAGATAAAGTTACGTAGTGTACTAAAATAGAGAATGGCCGAGAAGGGTTATTAGTATAACAGAGGTAAGTAGTGGTTTCGCGAGGGGAAAATGTCTCTCGCGAAATACACTCTAGGGCTATCCTTAAGTTCATATATAAATCATAAATCAATCTCGAATTATAAGTGACTCCGTGTGGTCCCTCTGACCACACGTACAGGATTTGTGCCGCGGTTATTTTAACGTAAAATGTATCACAAGTCCTGGTAGAGTCCTACGGAGGACTCCACATATTAGTGACAGCGTATCCGCATCGAAGGAGCGAATTATAAGTGGCCAGCAAGATGTATATGTTACCCATTTAAGGCGGTAAGCAGCGCGAACGAAGACGACGCTCTGGAGAGGAATGCCCGAACGTATATACGGGATGCAGTATGCGCGGATTATTCAGCACTTACATACTACATCGGAATAGTTTCATTCGAATATATACCACTGCGATGGTAGATTAGATGTAAGATTCATGTTGTTCATATTATATGTACAACCAACCCGCGATACTTACCGGTAGAGCTTGACGCTTCACGGAAGCTCTATCATCGGAGGCGGGGCAGATGTAACGGCACCCCGCATCACTTTCTATAACAGAGATAGGTAGTGGTTCCGCGAGGTTACAATGTTTCTCGTGAAACACACTCTAGGGCTAGAAACACACTCTAGGGCTAATTAGCAACAAGCAACGATGTTATCGCATTTTCACCACAAGAGTTGAGATCATGCCGGAAACCACAACCACAATCTTTCCCAGGCCACCCAGACGATATCCACAGGAAAAGTAACATAAGCATAATACAATCGATTCTTACTCACGATCAGATATCAGTATAAATACAAACACCTACATTGCTCTAGATAAAGTGTGACGCAACACCTCGCAAATTTCCCAATGTTTCGTCACGTTAGTAAAACTCAAGAAGAATGTAATCTAGAACAATAGCCTGCTACCGAGTTTACTTAATACAGTAGATCAAGCAGTTTTCACGTAAAACAAAACGGTTCCAACATAAACTAGAGCATTAGCTTGCCGAAGAGTTTACGTAACTTGCAGAAAACCACGTTACAATAACATAGCATTCTAGAGCAATCTTTATTATGAATCGTTGGCCGAACAGAAATCGTTTAAAAATCAATTACCAAGCGTCCCGGTTATAGGCCACCGAACATAAGTTCGAAATAGAGGCAGGCCAAGAAATACTATAGGCCTGAATAAGATAGCTAGATAACGGCAGTCTCAGAGCCTCTTGCTCTGAGTTACCCGTAGGTTAATATTTAGGTAAAATTGTAACTTAATAAAATTAATCATTTCCATCATCTGCGTGAGGTGATTCCGTACACTAAGTGCACAACCAAAACGTTTCCATTAGAGACATTCTGGGAAGCTGTGATTTTCAGTATATGACAGAACTATATTCTTCTTCCCTGAGTCGACGTTGAATGAACATCGATGCGCTGAAGACAGAAAAACTTGTCTCAAGAAAGGTATACAATACACCAGTATTCGTTTTGTTGCAACACGTTTGAACTAATTTTCGGACTTTGGGTAATATTACCTCAAAATTAATGAATCCAAAGACAATAAATTCAAATAACAAAATTGATATTATTAAAAATTCTGGCAAAAATTACAGACAGCAAGAAAGACAACTATTAGGAGTCAGTACTGCGATTCAATCCTAATCAGGTGCAGGTATCGCAAAAAAAACTATCCTTCCCTAGTAATAATGTTAGTTTTATCAAAGTTTTTTAGCTAATACAGCCAAAGAAGCGCTTTAAAACTCTAAAAAAACCAGTTTTATTACTTGGGTTGGGGCTATAGGACCCGTCTTCTGTCCATTCGGGATAAAAAGGTTGAGATATCGCATTTCTCCTGTGAATTATGCGAACAAACTTGCAGTGTCATTTCCTGGCTTGATATGGCGACCGTGACAGAGCAGGACATAATATGGCGACCAGGCAAAGTTGATTAGAAAAAACAACAAAAAGAACGCCGTTCATAATTTTGATAGTTTGAATTTGTACATCGGAAAAAACTCACCCGTAATGGAGGACTCTGAAAGTTCATTCCCGTGAAAAAGAACAAGGTACACGAAACAGCGGAAGTTCGCGTACTCTTAGACCAAAATGAAGGTAGACACAATTATAGATTATACTAGCAATTTTAGTACTCCAGTTGATTCTCATTCGTAAAAAAACTAAAGAAAAATAAGAGAAGACAAGGTTTTGAAAAAGGAAAAGCAATTTCAACTGTAAATATTGCAGACGTTTAAGACTGTTTTACACCTGTGTGATTGGTATAAGCTCTGATTTTTAGTAAATATCACAAAACCAGTGCTCGGTCGCCCGCTACAAATGGTGACAGCGGCGGGATTCATTTCTGGATCGTCTAATGTTCTTTGAGGTAGATCCGCTCGCCGTCAAGATGTGGCAATCTCGAGAGCCGGAACGGTACGAGGACCGTCCGGAGTATTTGGAGCCCTCGGTTTATGCGATGGAGCTCCTTCATCCGATTCCCCAACCGTATCTTCCAATCTCGGAGTGGTTGCGGATGCAGCCGTATTTCTATCGGTTTCCGGAGGATTGGATCCCGGAACTGGACGCATCAACCGACCCATCAGGAATGACGGCCACTATTGGATTCCTCGGGCGCCTAGTGAGATACCTCTTTTCGGGGCATCTCAATTTTCGCCTGTTTTTCACCGAAGTTCATCACTGGAGCCTCCGGCGGTGGGCTCTGGCGGGGGAGTCCGGTCCCGTAACACGCGAGGACATCCAATTTCTCGATTTTCGCCTAGGTTGAAAGGTCCAGATAACCGGCCTGCGTGAGGCGCCCCGTGGCTTACGCCGCGTATGGCGGTTCATTTTTCGCAACTGGGTTGGCGATATTACTGCGGTTGAGGGTGGTTCTCTTTTAGAAGTGCGGCAAACATTATTCGGGAATCCGCAGCGTCAGCAGACGACAGGAAATAGCTCCAACGTCGAGCGGCGAAGCCACGAGCAGGTGTCAACCAGGCGCTAGGTGCACGTTATGTGCCAAGTCAGAGATTTAGGTTGGCAGTTAGCTCGCTGTAATTAATTTAGCGAAAATAAATTCATTCTTTGAGCCGTGTTGAAGTCTAGTCCTGTTTGAAATGTTTTTTCGAAATCCACCGAACAGTTCCCAAAATATAACTGGCGCAGTCGGAACCGGATCAGTAAAACAACAAACAGCTCACGGAGATTAGCGGAGGATTACCGTACGGACAACATGAATCAATAAGGTAAGACAGTTAAGAAGTGATTTATTTAATTTTTTTGTGAAGTGAAACAATTGAAACAAGTGCAAGTAAAACTATTTCTATAAAAATGGATCCCTTACAACAAGAGGCTGAAATGCAAAGATGCAAAATTAATGAAAGAGACGAAATGATTCATCAATTAAGAATCGAAGCGCAAGGTGCTGCCGAAGCCGCTCGCGTTGCTAGAGCAGCAGCCACTAGACGACAAGAAAACCATAAAGCATACTTAAGGCGCTTCAAACGCCACAAATCTTTAGAGATCTGCCCTGCTTTAATGGCAATCCCATTAAGTCACACTCATTTATAAGGTCAATCGATAATCTAATACCCTAATTTGCGTGTTATTCAATACGCACCTTTAAAGCTCTGGTAATAGATCGACAGCACAATGTCGTATTTCTATCGGTTTCCGGAGGATTGGATCCCGGAACTGGACGCATCAACCGACCCATCAGGAATGACGGCCACTATTGGATTCCTCGGGCGCCTAGTGAGATACCTCTTTTCGGGGCATCTCAATTTTCGCCTGTTTTTCACCGAAGTTCATCACTGGAGCCTCCGGCGGTGGGCTCTGGCGGGGGAGTCCGGTCCCGTAACACGCGAGGACATCCAATTTCTCGATTTTCGCCTAGGTTGAAAGGTCCAGATAACCGGCCTGCGTGAGGCGCCCCGTGGCTTACGCCGCGTATGGCGGTTCATTTTTCGCAACTGGGTTGGCGATATTACTGCGGTTGAGGGTGGTTCTCTTTTAGAAGTGCGGCAAACATTATTCGGGAATCCGCAGCGTCAGCAGACGACAGGAAATAGCTCCAACGTCGAGCGGCGAAGCCACGAGCAGGTGTCAACCAGGCGCTAGGTGCACGTTATGTGCCAAGTCAGAGATTTAGGTTGGCAGTTAGCTCGCTGTAATTAATTTAGCGAAAATAAATTCATTCTTTGAGCCGTGTTGAAGTCTAGTCCTGTTTGAAATGTTTTTTCGAAATCCACCGAACAGTTCCCAAAATATAACTGGCGCAGTCGGAACCGGATCAGTAAAACAACAAACAGCTCACGGAGATTAGCGGAGGATTACCGTACGGACAACATGAATCAATAAGGTAAGACAGTTAAGAAGTGATTTATTTAATTTTTTTGTGAAGTGAAACAATTGAAACAAGTGCAAGTAAAACTATTTCTATAAAAATGGATCCCTTACAACAAGAGGCTGAAATGCAAAGATGCAAAATTAATGAAAGAGACGAAATGATTCATCAATTAAGAATCGAAGCGCAAGGTGCTGCCGAAGCCGCTCGCGTTGCTAGAGCAGCAGCCACTAGACGACAAGAAAACCATAAAGCATACTTAAGGCGCTTCAAACGCCACAAATCTTTAGAGATCTGCCCTGCTTTAATGGCAATCCCATTAAGTCACACTCATTTATAAGGTCAATCGATAATCTAATACCCTAATTTGCGTGTTATTCAATACGCACCTTTAAAGCTCTGGTAATAGATCGACAGCACAATGTCATCAAAGTGCTCAGCAAACGATAGTAGCGACGACGACAATCATCGAGAGAAACGTCCTCGGAGTGTGATTGGTGAAACCAGCGAGAGTCGGCATCAAAAGAGAAACGCATCTATCGATCGTAGGAGAAAAGCGGCGATTCATAAGCTAGAATTTTTCAAATGTACAGGAATGGAAATCAACGCTTTGGTTCCCTTGTTTTACGAGTGGGACGATGAACTCGATCGTTTGGGTGCAGTTGGCTTTACAGAGGATGGTCTGTGTGTTATGCTCGACAACTCCAGTGGTAGAATAGCTAATTACAACGAGCAGGCTTTCGAGGAGGTGGTCTCTCAATATGGAGTCTCAGGTAATGTGGTCACTGGCAATGATAGCATGGCGCATCTCGAGCAGTTCGTTCCAATGGATGATAGGCATATGAATGATCCAGTTGATGATCTTGTATCCCAACTTGTTGAGTATTCGTCACCAGACCCAATATAGTTCGATTTTGTTGCTATGAAGCAATTGGAGGAAGATGAAGGTTTTGAAATCGACTTCTCTAATTGTAATGGTCCTATTGCACCTGACCTTTATTTTGATTTTGACTCCTATAGTATGATAAGATTAGAAGACGTCAGCATGCAAGTAGATTCGTCCGTCAGCACCGCTCCTCAAGTACGTGATCCACCCAGTCTTGTTAATCGAGATAATCCGCTGGTATCCCTTGATTGGGATTGTTCATACAGCCTAAGGGGGCCCTCAACTCTTGATGGTAGAAGTGGCAGCGTCGGTGCCCAAGCATCCCCCGAGTACTCGCTAGATAGGCCTGTAATTCTTGAGTACTATAAGAGAGAAGGTGATAGGGTGCTTTGGTACTATGGATTAGCAATAAGGATTTTCTTCGGAGGACCTAATGTGCCTAGAAGGGTCCAGTTCAAACCGCTTGGCGCCGAGGAATTTTTGAAGGAAAAATGGAAGAGTAGAGTGTGTATTTATCGTGCTGATGATCACCCTTATTGCAGTGATCAAGTGAGGGATCGGTTTCCAGTCAGTAGGTAGTGCATTGAGGAACTAATTGGTTTCGTGGGACTAGAGGTTAGAGGAGACCCGCAGTAGAGTACCCGAAGTGGCTACCAGAGTCCACTTACTGCGCTCACGGAAAAATAATAGGCATGGCACGGCAGGTTGATCCCCCCTGACCGTATAAAAAAAATACCGCTCATCGATTCAGCTAGGGGATCTCCGATCCACATTATTTGGATTCAAGCTATTAGATCCAAAATCAGCGGCGACGCCGACAACGTTTTCGAGTTGTATGGCACCACGTTAGATTGGGACGAAATAAAAAATAATCTACTCAATATAACCGAAGAAAATTCCGAAGTTAAAACAGCTTAAAATCAGTTCTATCAACAAATTGGGCCCTGAAAGTTAACAAACATGAAATAAATCGGCAAGTAAATAAACTACTGAATGATGGAATAATTCAGAACCCCACATCGCCGTACAACTCACCATTTCTTCTGGTCCCCAAAAAATCTAGATATAAATAAAAACCACCATGAGGAAACGTTGTCGATAGATCCGAAAAGCGCTCCCAAGAACACAGCGCAACTCAAAAATATTACAGAACATATTGGAAAACTATTGGAAACGAACCACAAATTGTCAATCAAATCAAAACAGATGATAGATTTACACACACACAGAGGTGTTAAAGGCCTCGACTGAGACATATAACAAAATACCACCTGAACCTACGGGAGTGGACCAACCAATTCGAACAAATCAAGTTAATTGTGGTAATCGGCCCCAGCAACCGTATCCACTGAAATGATCGAGACTTAACACCGCAACCGGAAGCTACGTAGACCCACCGGTCGAAACCGAGAGCAACGAAAGAGTAGATTACTGCCCATCGAAAGACGAGGAATATTACCCAAAAGAATCCAGCACTTACCAACACTACATGAGGCAAATTGAATTTCAAAAACGTAACCTTCCTGAAAAGGCCGCAGAAAACGTTGCCGAGCTCAATTTTTAGGATAAAATCCGCCTTACCGTAGGTACTTCTGTAGTATAATTCTCAAAGACCAACGAAAAAAAAAAAAATCAGAACCCCATCTTTATTTTGGACCATTTAGAATAACGGAAGTAGCAAACACAAACTACACAGTTCAAAACATGGCAAGCAAGAAACAAACAAAAATCGCATGATGAATATGTAAGACAAAAAGTAAAAGATTCACCATTTTTTTGAAAAGGGGAAGGTGTAGTACAATTATCACAGACGCATCTTTTCATATAACTCGAATAGCTTACACGAGCAAACAAGTAAAAGTAGCGTCCCGCAGTGTAGCGCCAGCAAGTTATTCGAGGAGTATTGAACCATTGAACCTTTAGTTCAATGCCTGCTAAAAATTGTCAGCGTTTGCCGCGACGAAAGAAAGTGTCGCATTACAAACGACTGAACCTCGCTGTTACCATACGTACAGCGACGGCTTTTCGAGTTGCTATCTCTGTCCCTTTCGCATGCACACCGATCATGGATAAATGATCGATGTACATAGCACATAGATTACGAATACATAGAACGGTGGCTTCAGGCGTCTCCAGCGAGAGACCTGTAACAATATTCAGGAAACTAAAATATTCATTCTAACAGAAAACCTCAAATTGTTTACATCTGTTTACATGGCGACCGTGGCAAGTGTCCGGGCCAGCATAAGCATAGCGAATGTTTCGCTAATGTGAATTAAGCGTTTAGCGATTAACTATATAACCAGTGTAACCCACTATTTAGCGGTAGCGAAAAACCTAGCCATATTATTTTTTCGTGATGATAAGTGCCCGTGCCAAAAGTAACTATGTTAAAGTGCTAATAATCAGATCTAAATGAAACTATACAAATGGGCAAGTCCCATTCAAAGGCAGTTACTAACAACGGAGATCCACAGGTAAACGTACAGAACACCTTGGATCTCCATGGTGGTTACCAGCTGATGAAACAGCTGAAATTGGGAATTACGATGTGTTTGAAGAATATTTGCATGCGCAGTTAGCAAAGAACAACAAGCTGATTATTTCCTTGATTGTGGTCCTGCGTGCACAGCAAGATACTTTCGCTTTACGTTGGCAGACGGACAGTATAAGCGCTCCCGCAATTCCTATCATCACTGGTATACTAGTCCACGGGTTCTCCAGTGGGACATATATTAAATTCATTAATTTTGGTTTTTCCGCCTCGATGTCCTGGATATCAATCCCTAAATCGAACATTTTTTTTAAATTCATATATGTATAACTTTCTCCGTTCCATTCCAAACTGGAACATTCTCTAGGCTAGTTTCTGGAGTGGATATGTTGCCGATATCGTCTGGTAACAATGTAACGTTTGTGTCCCATATATATTCTGCATCTTAGTATTCCAGACGTGTCGAGTCGGTGTATCGAGCTGGTCTATCATATGTGGTGTGTTAAAATGAAAAGAGAAAGCGCCAACGGGCAACAGAGATTGACTCCGTCGTTCTCTATCATCACTATGGACTCTCTTCACGGTAATACAAGCATCGGTAGCGGCGTACCTCCTGTGGTGGAGTTGTCGACGAGCTCACTACTCACTTCCAATCATGGACCCAGTCTAGACCTGCCATTCCAGGTGGTACTCCACCGCCATAAGGGCGAGCACAAACTTTATTTCGCCGAATTCGAGCAACTTGAGGTCGTTCTATTCCCCGGACAAGACGTCTCGGAAATGCCTTGCCACGTGGACATCGTCTGGACCCCGAACGAATTACTCCTACAGCCGACAACATCTTGGAACATCCAGATGCAGTGCGTGTTATGTTCGGCGGCTCGGTAGCCCTGGGATCCGTCACTGTACCTTGCGATTTCTGCTACACTAATCCCGTCGTCAAGCCTTCAGCGGGCTATTCCGACTATCCTCGGCTCACAGTCAACTTTGCTCTTCAGATAGACGCGAATAATGAAAAGACATCGTTGGCCTCTAGTCGGGAGCTTGTCGTCCTCGTCATCCGAGGCCGCATCAAGGTTCAGTCCCGCTTGAATTGCTTCCCGAAACTCCAATAACATCAGACACCTCCAACAAGTCAAAAGTTTCCAGCTGGCGGGACCTACCAACCGAGTCCCTCGTGCCTAACGAACAGCCCCCTTCAACCACAATCTTGCGACAGACCATTCCAGCTAGCTCTGAGTTCCAGGACCCTCGTATATCATTCACCACTGCACCACTACTAGAATGGACGAGTTCAGAGCGCACTTCCGTTCGCTCGCCGCCAGATCAATGGATCGCGCCTTTCTCGTCGATTCCATTGCTAAGCAAATCGCAAATCGCCAAGGCAGTCCGCCTCGCCGACGATATCGATCGCGTCCTCCTCGACTTCCACCCCACCTCGTACAAACGAATTACGAACCACTACGTCGCAGTTCACTATCTCGGGGAGGAGGCGATACTCTTGGCTTCGCAAAGGGTCCTCACGCCAGAGAAATCTTAAAGGGCTTTAATAGCCCATCCTCTCTTCTTTTAACATCACCAACACCGCGTAACTAGCAATAGCCAGCGGGTAATAGTATTGCTGGCACGCCTGGACCGGTCACCCGTGAAGATATTTAGAAGTGCCGTATTTTCTCCGGATCCCTGAGGATTGGATCCCGGAGCCTAGAATTTTGACCGATCCATCCAGTGCGACGGCCACCGTGGGCTTTCTTGCCCGTCTTGTGGAATACCTGTTTTTGGGGTATCTCGGGTTCCGCCCGTTTTTGAACGAAGTGGGCCAGTGGAGCCTCCGGTGGTGGGCTATTGCTGGCACGCCTGGACCGGTCACCCGTGAAGACATCCAGAAGTGGGGTTACGTCGGCCCCTACGCCGTCCGGACCTCCCGTTCTCTTTACATGGCGACCGTAACGTTCAGAGTCACCAGATGAGTGCAGTTTTAACTTCAATCGAGCTTGGGCTGATTATCGAAAAAAGAGAAAAAAGACAAAATGATTCTGTCGATCGTAGCTGTCGCTCCGAAAGGGATATTTTTACAATTAAATCATTTAGTGTCGCTTTGAATATCCGAAATCTCGGTAGTAATATTTTGTGCCGAAACTTCAGTTAGGTTGAACCGAGATATACGATTAAATGTGACAGCTGTCATTATTTTTTTAACCGAGCATTCAGTGGTACCGTTCTCGGCAATAAGTTACCGAGAACCGGCAAAAAAATTGAGGTGTGTAGTCCGAAAGACAGTAAGCCTTCTGTTGAAAGAAATGAAAACAGGTAGAGTGTAAAACCGGGACACGGCCGTCTGCCGTTGTCCCCTAAAACAAGATCATTTGTAAAGAAAGCAGGAAAGATCTTGAAGAAAGACCGCGAACGGTTCTGCTGTGCAGGCGTTGGCGAAAACACTTTGCCTTCCGCGATGAATAGTCACTAAAGCCACCGAGGCATTGAACAAACAAAAAGAACTCTACCATCGGTAGCGTCGCCCATGCTCACGCACTCACACTGGCGAACGTGTTTTGGGGCACATGTTATAGCGCTCTCAAGAAGTTGATTATCTGTACTAAAAATTAGGCATAAAAAAGAGACAGACCGAGGAATGGCTGTGGTGGATACGGCCCCTTTTAAGATAAGCAAAAGAAAGTAATATAAACTTAAGTAGTGTAAACACTGTGATCAGCATAAACGCTATCACGCCACCCGCGCGAGGAACGGGCGACGGCGATTATGCTGAGCACAGCATTAAAGGTCACGTATCGATCTGCGATCGTGCGGCCTGTATAGGCTAAGAAATAGAAATAATAAAGCATTATTGAATCGACCGTACACTCGAGAGGTTCGAGTTCTCTTGTTAAAACCGAAACACACATAAACATATATATACAACAACTAACATTTCATGGCATAGGTTAGAGTAATACAGCTAGGTATGTGGTGACCAGGGCGAAGGGGAGAAAGGCCTCTCACTCTGAGTTACCTGTACATTTACGCAGTGATGTACAAAACAAAAAATAATTAGTCCGCTCTAATCTCGTGTATTAATACCGCGCCAACTAGTACATGTACTGGACCTGTGGCGCCAGATCTATATATAGACTTTGACTCCTTTAGCCTTGTTAGAGTTGAAGTGGACGATCCTCAAACAATGCAGATTGACCCGATCACTGTAGAACCCTCTACCACAAGTTTAAAACGTATGCTTGTAGACATGGAAAACCCTATGTATTCCATTGATTTAGACATCGATGAAATAAGCATGCGTCCTCGCACCCCGGACGATTCATGCTATAGTGGTGAGTCTCGCTCAAGATCACCTGTTTATCGGCCAGAAAGGCCTTTTACAGTGGAGTACTACGTTTGTAGGAATGATAGAGTTACGTGGTTTTATGCACGAGTGAATAGAGTATATTTAGCTGGCAAAGGAATCTCTAAGCGTGTGCAGTTCAGACCACTGAGCATTACAAACTTTAAACATGGAAGGTGGAGAAGTAGAGTCTGCGTCTATCGTACTGATGGTCATAATTACCAGCCTGACCAAGTGAGGAGCCGATTTCCAGTTCGTTGGTAATGCGAAGCTTGAGAGAGAAAGTTACGACGGGTGTCACACCTAGAATCGTGATTGCTCTATGGGAAAAAGTTTTTTGGTATGTGGAACTAGAGGTTAGAGGAGACCCATAGTAGTACATGACGATGAAAGTCAAGATTCATCGACTATGTCCACATAAAACAATAGGCAATGCATAAAACAATACAGGATTTGTCAGAAAGTTCTGGTAGAGGTAGAATACAGCCTCTACATTATTTGGTGACAGCGTAAAGAAGATCATACGCCATTTATCATAGAAATACAGTGCTTGGTGTAATCGCAGTATGGGATGGCATCTAGAACATTTGGAAGACTGATTAAAATTAATTGTCCACTCATATGAAAACCGATCTGCCTGGGAGCGGTACTACATGTTTGCTCATAATACAGTGTAATGCAGTGCTGATACTTTTCGGAAGACTCTGCACCCTTTCTGCAAATCTGACAAGACAGGATAATGTAGACCGGGCACTAGACCCGAATCAAGATGAGTAGAGGTACTTTAAAGCGTGTATCTTCTCCGTCTCCAGATGTTCATTTACCGATGCAATTACCAACGCTGTTTACAAAGCAGGATTTCAGGTTAAAACCACTGAATACGATTTAAAGACTCAAAACTAATGCTTATTACACGCCAAAAGGACCAATCACCATATGTATGCGTAGAAGGGAAGGCTTTTCGTATCCGAAGGACTGCCGACATCTTCAGAACAACTCCAGCGCGTCAGAAATATGGACTCACGCCAGCCGAAGCGCACGCACCGTCTTCAACAATTTCGCGAAAGGGTAAACAAATTCAGTACATCAAATTTCCGCAAGTAAGGACGCCCTTTTCTGAGGCAGAAACATTCAATTTTAACATAAGTAACAACTTGTCTAACACTTCTTCGCATCCTCGACAGAATGCGACTGAAATTCTTATCTATTGTCAGAATTAAAATCGCATGAAAAGTACAAGCAAAATAAAAGAAATTCAACAAAACCTATTGTCGTCATCCCTTAAAATAATTTTAGAAACTGAAAGCAGCCGGGACGAAAGAGTAGGAAGCGAAGAAGTCTTTGGAAACAATTATAATGTGTTCCGGCACGATCGGAATTTGTCTACCAGTCAAAAAAGTCAGGCGGTGGAATCCTAATTGCCATTAATGTAGACTTTACTTCTGAAGAAATAATATCCGACAAATATAAAGAATTTGAACACGTATGGGCCAAAGCATTTGTAACGTTTAGAGTCACCAGACGACTGCAGCTTGAACTTCAATCGAGCTTGGGCTGATTATCGAAAAGAAAAAAAAATGTCAGTCGTAGCAGACGGCCATTTATCATAGAAATACAGTGCTTGGTGTAATCGCAGTATGTGATAACATCTAGAACATTTGGAAGACTGATTCAGATTAATTGTTCACAACTCTTATGGAAACTGATCTGCCTGAATACCGTTCCACAAGTTCACTTATAATACAGTGCAGTGTAGTGCAGTTACATTTCGGAAGAATTTGCACCCTTTCTTCAAATCTGACAAGACAGGATAATATAGATAATCAAGATGAGTAGATATACTTTAGAGATTGTATCTTCACCGTCTCTAGTTGTTCATTTACCGATGCAGTTTCCAACGCTTTTTACAAGGCAGGATTTCAGGTTGAGATCACTGAATACTATTCGATGATTTTGTTCGGAACGAATGTAAGTAATTGTATCCGTTACACTTCATAAAAATCTACTAAGAGCATTCGGGATTAAATAAAGGATGAACAACATCGGATGTAATCAGCTACCATGAATTAAGATAAGTGAAAAAAATAATATTTTTTTATAATTTTTTATTTGTATGTCAATTAAATCAAAGAGCAAAAAATAGATCTCCTCATAAAATAATTAATCAAAATTAAAAACAATTTTGAAAAGCACCGTTTAGAAGATATTTAAGAACAACGGTAGTAAAAAATTCCGTATTGCTAGAAAAGTTTTTATTGAGGCTACTGAAAAGCTAGTATTTTACGAAGAAAATATGATCCTGATAGATTATATTTTTGAATAAAAGCAGTGAGACTTGAGTTCAATAGAATTCACGACATTTGAACTATTAAATTAGCAAATTGTAAAAAAATTGAAATCTATAAAATCCGTAGCTCACGCAATTATTTTCAAAAACCATCTGTCAAAAGCAACAAAAATGGGATTCGACATAAAACCAGCTACCTCCATCGTGCAAATGTCGTGCAATTTGTTGAAAGATTATGTTCAAAAGGGGCAGGTAAACACAGCCGTTAGGTTCTTCAGAACAAGACTAACCGGTAAAGCCACATTGTGACTGGCTCAAAACTTGGACACCATCGATGACATTGTGAACGATATCAAAGCAAGGTGCACAGACAAAATTTTGCCTGACGACATCTTGGTGAAATTCAAGACATTAAGACAAAAGGTAAACGCAGATAATTTGTGCAATGAAGTAGACACACTAACAAATAAATTACAAAGTGTCTATGGCGCACAAAGTATCCCTAACGAGGTAGCCAAGAGCATGGCAACGAAGGCTGGTGTCGATGCCCTTATAGACGGCACGAACCACTTTGAAACTAAAATAATCTTAGAATCAAGAGATTTTGAAAATAGACATGAAGCTGTGCAAGAAGTGCGTGAGAACGCCACAGACAACTTCGCAAGCAAATACCCAAGTGATGGCCTGCGGCATATTATTACATTTCATTACATCATTCTCCAAAAGGGGGAAGGTGTAGTGCATTAATATTCTCAGGCAAATTCGACCGTCAAAGACATGAAACACGCATGCCACCCGTAAAACCTTGAAATTCAACACAACGCAATGAACTGCAACGAACACATTTTCCATTCGACAATGACCCATGTCATTGTCACCCAAAATCATGCACGATGTAATTTGGCTCTTCCTTCCTCAAACATGTTGGGAGCTGTTGCATGTGAGGCAACACCCCAAGTAAATAAGATTAAAAGCGAATGAGACTAAGAGTAAATGAGACTAAAACACAAAATAAATAAGCACAATTTCAAAATGTATATTTTCAACACCGCGCAGAAATTATTCGTGTCTTTTTTCCTATACCGTATCCACGCGCAACGATAATAACAAATTTATCATGCATTGCTGTATCAAAACATGCAGTATTGGTGACGATCGATTCCTGTGGAAGTGTGGATTCTATGCTAAGTGTTTTCACGCGGCTTGTGTTGGAGTTCAACGGCACCAGGAAAATTATATAACGCGCTACATGATTCCGCTATTCGAGGACTGCCAGCATAATTTGAAAGCAGGAATAGATACAAGTAAGGCACTGAATGACCAGAAGGAATTAATCAGCTCGATGAAATCACAAACCGTCGCTAATTTAAGAATTGCGGCTGACTTCAAAAAGCTCCATGCAATGGGTGAGCTGTTTAGTCATATGGAGCTACAGCTGAAAGAATAAGTAACGGCGATAAACAAAACCACGGCAACAAAAGTCGATAGTGCTGTGTCCGCATTATCGTTGGACATGGAAGGCAGTAAAACGGCGCAGAACGCTGAGCTCATAGATGTCAAAAACTACGTCACGAACCTCTGTTACGAGGGATCGGATTGAATGTTACGTAAAACGTAAAAGACCTAGCAACTGGCCTCATTGCAGATCTTAAGCGCATTAATGATGATGTACGGAACTTAAAAGGCCTCACGATTGACATGGCAGCTCGCTGTAATGAACAGAGTTCTGTGCTAACTAAAGTTCACGAATCTTCAATTCGGAAATCTAATCATGAAAACTTGTTAGACGAGATTTGACATTTATCGAATTCGATGCTTGCTGCCAACCGAAATAAAGATCAAGTAACGAGTGAAGCAACGAAACGGGGTTTAAGTTTTGCCGATACCTTCAACGTCACCATCAGCCTCGTCTAGCTGTACCGGTTGGAGAACCATTGGAAATAAGCGAGTCTGGAAGCCACAAAAGTATTGGGACGATTACGACCGACGCATGAAAATTCGTGCCGAGCAACAGAAAGCTGCAGATGAAGCAAAGCGTAGGCGTCAACAAATATTACGTCAGAATAGGAAATGAAATCCTTTCAACAATTTAGGAAAAAGTCATGTCAGCAGCAATCTGAACAATAACCGTACATTTTTGTCTGACAGGGAGGTGCTTGAAGAAACGACGAATATCAACAGCCGGTCCAAAAACCCAATCAGTAATAGGCAGACTGACAGAGAACTGCTTGCGGCAGCAAAAGTAACGTTTTCTGGTGGTGCAACAACCTCCACTCATCTACAGGAACCCGCTTCATAGCTTTTCATCAAGGCGAAACAATAAATCCATACAGGTCATCAACAATCACATCGAGTACTTCTCCAATTACAACACTCGCTGCTTCAGTATCAACGTGCAACCATTTCGATAGAACCGTTCTTACCCCAGGGATTACGTCATCAACCACCGCTGCAAACGTAAGCAACACACCACGTTCCCCGATAAATATGTGTCATGTTTCATCAAAACGATCAGCTGGAGGCGAGTGTAACTCTTGACGTCAACTTCAAGGGCCTAATTTTCTCCTGTATTGACGCCCACCGATAGTGTAAGCGAAAACTTAACAAGTAATTCAAGACGTGACTCTGAAGAGTTTGTGATTTATTGCCAGAATTTCAACAGAATGATATTGATATTCTTAGTAAAAAGATTAGTGGTTGTATGTATTCGATCATTATAGGAACGGAAACAAGTTGGTCTGAAAGTATAAAGAGTGAGGAGGTTTTTGGAAACAGTTATCAAGTATTCAGAAGCGATCTTGATCTTTTGTTAACTGATAAAAAATCTGGTGGCGGTGTACTAGTAGCCGTCAAGACAAAGTTCGATGCAGAGTTGGTCCCAACAGTGAAGTATAAGAAATTTGACGATGTTTGGGTCAAGCTGTATTGAACATTTTTGCATCAGTATACTTTCCTCCCAAGTTTACTAAAAAACACTATTATGAATTATTTTCAGAAACCGCCAACTCAGTAATTTGTAACTCTGACCCTGGAATTTAAAATTCACATATACGGTGATTTCAATCAAAAAGATGTAGACTTTATCAGGGACTACGATAACGAATCACTGTTGCTTCCTAGAGTAGGAGATAACGAGGCACTACAGCAAATTTTCGACACGACCAGTCAGTTAGAATTATATCAAGTAAACGCAATACGTAATGAAGTGAACTGTTTTTTTAGATCTCTTGTTCACGAACTGCACTGAAGATTTTAATAAAGAAATGAAAGGAGTATTTGTAATAAAATGATTAAAGAAAGATTTGTACGATTGCGGAAAGGTAGTGATGATATTGACTTAATGCTGAATGGAGATGGCTACCAGAGATATAATTACTTGAGTAGAGGACAAGTTGATAGCAAATACTCATGTGTGACGTCACACCCCGCGCAGAAAATACCTTATGTTCCGTCACGCAGAATTTTGTCATACGGTACATTTTAGCTTAGTCCGAAAGACAGTAAGCCTTCCGTTGAAAGAAATGAAAAACAGGTAGAGTGTAGAACCGGGACACGGCCGCCTGCCGTTGTCCCCTAAAACAAGATCATTTGTAAAGAAACCAGGAAAGATCTTGAAAAAAGACCGCGAACGGTTCTGCTATGCAAGCGTTGGCGATAGCACTTCGCCTTCCGCGATGAATAGTCACCAAAGCCACCGAGGCATTGAATAAACAAAAATAAAGAACTCGACAAACGGTAGCGTCGCTCAGCGTCACCCATGCTCACGCGCGAGTTCTTAGCGCTTACGCAAAACACATGTTATGGCGCTCTCAATCAGAATGCCCAAAATATACTAAAAGTTAAACACAAGAAAGAGACAGGCCAAAAAATGCCATAGGCCAGTATAGAACAGCTAGGTATGTGGTGACCGGATCGAAGGGGAAAAGCCTTTCGCTCTGAGTTACCTGCAGGGTATGTTTAAGCAGTGATGTACAAAATAAAAGTTAATCATCATCAGCTCTAATCTGGTGTATTAATTCCGCGCCGATTGCGCGTACAGGGATACCTAAAAGAAGAAGTCCCTGGTAGGATATACCCTACACATGTACTACAGGCAAAGCTAGGGTATTATTTGAACAAAATTTGATTGTTTTCCCAAATGGTAATCAGTGTAAGTATTCTGATGGTGAATGTTTCTCTGCCTTGTAGAAATGACAAGGAACACAAGTCTTTAATTTATCTAGGTAGTGCATCATTAATAACGGATGTTACTAAATATATTCAAGTGGAATATGGTGGTTACTCTTTCCACATAGAACTTAAAGAAAAATTTGAAATGATTTGTGGATTCAAATCCATGTTCACTAAACATCCAAAATCATTTGTTACAATACTATCCAAGACTGGTCCAATGTTCCCAGAATTGAATGAAGTAAATGCATTAGATGTAAGTTTATCAAACTACGTAAGCTCAAGAATAGTTTATTCTATGCGTCATGTAAAAAACGAAGTAAAGAGATTGTTTAGAATGCTTCAACTAGAAAGATGTAAAACAAATAACAGAATAACCATGAATATGTTAACTATCGCAGTTTTGTCACCAATTAATTTTGCATTTATGTATGGAGGACCAGGTTATACTGCTGTGCAAAGTGGTGAAGTGGTTTATCTTACAAAATAATAGCTGAATAATTAAAAGCGTTAGGATCAAAAAAAAAAAACAAAGACAGGACGGAGAATCGGACAAAAAAAAATGTTTCTCTCTCCAATTCTTGGTGGGGTGGAATTAAGATTTCGATTCGCTAAGGTCAATCAGTGCAGTGGGTAGCAGACGACCATTTATCATAGAAATACAGTGGTATAACTTTGGTATAACCTATAAAAACATCTGGGACATTTGAGAAGTTTAAACTTTTTTTTCAGCAAAAACCTGATTGTTTAACATCAATGATTCCTTTGTTACGTGTGCCATGTGTATTTCACATGTCATCGCCAGCCTTTTCAAGTATACACTTCCAGCGTACCACACTTATGAAAACTTGTCGAGGAGGCCAATTCTACTTGGCATTGAGCCTTCAGTTTAACGCCTGAAGTTTATAGCGACAAACAGAAGTGTCGCATTACTAATTTATTGAGTGTACAGTCATGAATTCTTAAGGGACTATATCCTACTCTTTTGCGCTTGTACAACGATCACTGATCGGTGATCGTGTACATAGCTTTACATATGTATCGGTGCTTCAAGTGTCTCCCGTAGGAGACTCGGAATATATTATGGAGTTATCAATAAAATCTTTCTAAATCCTAACATCGAGGTGCATGGTTCATGCTAAAAAATATCACGGCACTGAGGATTAAACAGTCCTCACATGGCGACCGTGACAGGACAGCTTACCGAGTGTTAGGAAAATAGACACCATTTTTTTATTCTACATAAAATTTAAAAAATTAATATAGACAACGCATGAACCGGGCACCACTTTAGTACAAATGTACGATGGTGTACCAAAACACTTAGACTCGTACATTGATGCCGTGACTTTATTTAAAGACATGGTAGACGCTGAATTCGCGAATGCCACTCCAGCAGCAAAAATAGCAGCTAACAATATAGTAACTAAACTCGTGAAGGCGCGCCAAGTGATTACAGAGTATAATGATTTGCAAGAGATACTTGACGCGATCAAAACCCATTTGCGGGCTAAAAGACAGTTGGACAGAGCTATCTATAATGTATAATCTTAAGATACATTAAAAAACGGAGTAGTAGATGAGGACCTAATCAATAAGAAGAAATGAGTAAAGCAGAACACGACACCAATATCCGGCAGGCCATCTTATCTCATCAGGACCACCATCATCGTCGCCAAATCAGCATAAATCAGAATTCCCAGAATGAAATTAAACTATATCTCACCAGTAATGTTTAGTCTGCACCAGCACTATCTTATGATTTATACAAAGCATAAATAAAAAGCATAAACAAACACTCGCTGAGAAGCTATATATAAGAGTATCAAAAGAATTGTAGTTTAGTCTTAAGTCTTAAGTGAATAAAGATAGTACGAGCAGAAGCTCAAAAACATATATTTTTTTGCCCGATTCTGTGGCAGAAGAATTAACTAATGATCAATGAGTTGTAACAAAGAAAGTGTTCTTAATTAAATTGTGTTTGTTATCTTTTGTTTTGAAAAGAGTTACACATTCTGTGCCTGGTACAAGGATTGACAGCTAAGACATTGAGCCTATCTTCCGGAGAACTCTTTAAAGATCTCATAAAGCTAGGATGCTCCCTGATTGTTCTCCAGGTGTAATGCTGTTTTATTACATGGTATTGTAAATTACCAAAGCGAATCTAGATCTGGTGCAATGGACCAAAATGAGGACAGCTTTCCAGAGCCCGAGATCCACTTAAGAGGTTGAGATATGCGCAAGCCCACGGGAAAAGTCAAGAGATACCTGATAGTTTAAGGCGAGAGGCCAGAATAACAGATATGGTAACCAAAATTTCCCACCTCGAACCCTGGCTAGCAAAATCCACAATATAACCCACGCCAATGGAATCATCCTCAGCAAAACAACTGACGACAAAACCGGTTTAACAATCAAAGAATTAGTTCTAGGTGGCCAAGAAACTCAACATTTAAACCCAAATTACAGACCGGAGAATGGTCGAAATTACAATCCAAATCTTTATTATATGGCCCCAGAAAAAAAATCATCGTAAACAGCACCAGCAAATTAAGTGCAACAAAAGAAGTTTCATGTAAATAAAAGAATAAAAACTTACTTAACTGAGTGATATTCCAGCAGACATTTTGTGTGATGTTTGTTTACCGTATCAAAAAGATGACGCAGCTAATTTGGTGAGTAGGGGTACTGGGGGTAAGCCCGGCACTGAGGGTAAGACCGTCACCTCTTGGATTTTACTAGAAAACGCTAATTAACTGTGTTTTGGAATATGTGAAGTGATGATATTTAATGTTCTAGATATTTTAAGATACATCGAAGCCACCGTGAAACGTCAAACGTCAAAATAATGGACAAAACATACGCTACTGCAGCTGATGCGTAAACTGATGTAATTTTTCGTAAGTGGAACTTAAGCTTTTATTCATTTGAAAAGACTAAAATAATTTTTCGTTGCTCTACAATTTATTGCCTGTATTGTTAGCAATCACAGGAATTCGATCTGACGTAAATTGAAGCGATAAATTAGTATAAATACTCTTTTTAAGAAAATGTGTGCTATCGGGGTAACACCGTCACCCAGTGAGTGGGGTAAGCCCGACATTGTCTGAGGTTAGTTGGATGTTACTGACACATATTTTTCAACTATTACCGGTAATTCACTGCTAAATGAATTGATAAATCGACTTAGCATCATGCACTTAAGCTCTTCTGTGATTTATGAATGATTCCAAGGGTTATTAGAGGTGTCAAATGTAATGAATCAAGTCACAAAAACGACCGCTTTCCCGGTGGTATTCGGAATATGCTTTGGTGTGATCAAGGTGATCATGGCTTCGATGAAAATAGTTATTGATATGATTTAAAGTGCCACATGATAGGCTTGCCGAGTATCAAATTCTTTCATTGTTTATACATAATGTTCACCGGAACTAGTTCCGGCAATCTGCCCAGAACCAGCTAACCGACAACAACCAAACTCAACAGTAACATACAGAAATGTAAGATCTCTCATTCGGCGGTTTCCGAATTCAAATTGGTTCAGTTAATTCGAGTTATTTCATGAACAAACTTAGGTGCCGGTGTTACCCCCAAGGGGTACCGGTTTCACCCGCACTGATTGCTAAACGTCGTTTTTATCTTAGGTTCAAAACTTCACTGTTCCTTGTAAAATAACAGTTTGAAAGTACTGAAAACTTTCATATCTTGTAAAAAACAATCTGGGCAATGATTCTGTGAAGGAAATATAACAATATCTGCCATCAAGTCCTACTAAAGAATCATTTTCCTTAGGGGGCCGGGCTTACCCCCAGTACCCCTATCTTAAACATTTTTCCTTTTGCTTTGCTTTGAATTATCACTCGCAGCAAGAAGGCTGCGTGGCATGCTAGAGAAATTTATTTTTAGCGTTCAATAGCGCGATCGTACCTCTGTGCGATCGCTGAGTTAGCATCAGGCAATTCCATAGACAGGTAGAATTAAGTAGAAACAATTTGAATAAATCAGTTTACTTTGGACTCCCGAGTCATTCGGTTCACTTTTAAAAAAGTATCACACCCCGGTGATATCTTAACTTGCATTTTTCTCGAATAAGGAATAAATCGCGACATTCCGTTCTCACATACAGGTTCTGAAATAGTAGCTGCGCGTGTATGAATAATAGGCATTTTTCAACACACTTAGCAATATTTACTTATAGCTTTATAAATAAGAAATTACAGCGGCACTAGCATTCGCTACAATTGTGTAGTAGTTGGTATTTTAAAGTTCTCATATGAAAGAAGTCTCAAAGTGCGAATGTAAGAAAAAGTTGTATTTCTCATAGCCACACAAATTCGTCATATCGTTCGTAGACCCCGAGTCCCGGGGTAGTTTACGTTCCAAGATAAGCTTTAAAAATCTCCCGAAAAGTTTTGGTAAAGTTACAAGTGCTTGTGGGGCCTTTATAATAGATTGTGCTTTTTACTCTTGGTATTGAAGAGTTTATTTGAGATGCTCTCACGGTGGGAGAGCACAGCGGCATTACTATTCTGTACACTTGCGTAGTAGTTGGTATTATAAAGTTATAATATAAATGAAGTGCGAAAGTAACGATAAGTTAAATTTTTAAACCAAATATGAACGATCGACGATATTTAACGAGAGCACATCGAAAAAATGCTACCCTCACATTGATGATGTAGTAGTATTTGAAAAAGATTTGGATTAACATAATCAAAACCCCCAAAAAAGTAGAAGTCATCAAAAAATGGCCTGAACCTGAAAATATTAAGAAACTTAGAGGATTTGTAGGTTAAATCGGATATTATAGAAGATTCGTTAAAGATTTCGTTAAGTTAGCGAAACCTTTTCGAAATCTCTTAAGGGGAGATAAGAATCCCGATTCAAGAGAGGTAATCAAATTCATCACGCTAGAAAGTACTCAGACTGCAAATAACCACCGATGCATCAAACTACACTATTGGCGCAATAATGAGCCAAGGAGAGCTTGGTCGGGACAAACCCATCCATTTTGCCTCACGCACATTTAATAGGGCAGAGGAAAATTATTCCGCAACAGAAAAAGAATTACTTGCAATTTACTAGGCTTTGGAAGTATTTAGAACTTATATTTGCGGACAAAAATAAAAAATTATAACAGATCATCAACCACTCACATTTTCACTATCCGCGAAAAATATAAACGCCAAACTAAAACGCTGGAAGTCTTACCTAGAAGAACACGACTACGAAATACCTTAGACTGGAGTCGAGGTTGAATAGTCCGTTTTTCATTCTTAGTTTTTTTAAAAACCTAAATTTCAATGTTTAAGATATAACTGGCAGACGCACTCAACAGATTGCAAATCTCTTACCCCGGCTCAACATTCAGGCGAAGACGACGAGAGCCATTAGGTACATCATTTCGAATATGGTACCTCTAAACGCTTTTAGACTGCAAAGCATATTATTCCAGGTAATAGAAAAATTACAATCAAAGGAACCCGATTTACTGAAAAAAATTCTGACAACTATTATGAAAGAATTTTTCGAACCTTCTAAATTGATAGGACTTTACTGCCGGTAACCGCAAGTCAGTCCCATCTGCATTTTTTTCTAAGTCCGGACCCAGCGCCATCGAGGATCAACTCCGACGACTTGCGGCTTAGGAGGCGAAAACGTTCACCAGGAGAGAACCGTCAACCCGAAAAAACCCAAATAGGACTAAGGATCTAGAATAATAGAAAACTGCCTGCTGTTAGTTTTTGAAAAATAATCCATACTAATTCAGAGGTGCTAGCCCCCACCAGTGGTAAGCGAAAACCTGAAATATCACAGAAGTGCGCGAGTGTGCTACTAAAAAAATCAATTAAACATTCACCCCTAGTGATTCAGTTAACAAATTATTTCTAAGAAAGTGAACTTTTAGTTCCAACAATTTAAAATTGAGGCGTTAGAAGGCTATTTTCAACGTCTATCGCTCAGAATGGAACCGGCACCATCAACACCAGCACCGTCTCCTCGGTTTGCTATCGACCCGACCATTCGTTTCCATGATCGCGGTCTAATACCGACAATTGTTACCGACTTGCCAAATTTCCGTGGCAACGCGAGAAATCTGTCGCAATGGATTTTAGACGTGGAAGATATCTTGGAGTTATATGATGACCTCCGAGACACGTTCCACTATCAATTAATTTTCAAAACCATCCGTAGAAAAATCAAAGATGAGGCAAACGATAGTGATTTTTAAGTGATCCAGTCAAACAGTTTAATCCCAAAATTTTCCAGTTTTTTGTATATTTCCCAGTTTTATCCAGATTTTTTATGAACTCAAGCTCCGATTGTTTTTCGGAAATGTTTTTAGAACTTAAATGTTGTAGAGTGATAAACCATTGTAACAATTCTTACCAACGTTTCCAGCCTATTCTATTTTCTCGCACGAAACACGGCCAAAATAAAAACTACAGAGCATGGATGAGATGAAAGAGGCAAGTAAGATAAGCTTTATTCAAAAACTGACAAATAGATTTTACCAGATCGTGGAAAAAATCAATTCCAACAATCGATCTCAGGAATGTTATATACAGGCGGCGTTTTTAAAAATAACTTCTGTTGCGTAGCAGTTTGAAATATGTGCGGATATTTTGATACCAAGATACCGAACACAGAGATAATTGAAATTTAAGCTTCACTGATGTAACGTAAAAAATGTTGCATCAGCAGAAGTAAAAGTTAAAGTGATGCCGTGAACATCAATCGACAAAATGGCTGGAATAGCAAATAGAGTACTACGCCTCCGTGGTCTGCAGCGGTTGTTTTGTTACTCCTCAACACTGTGTGTATAAAAAAAAATTATATATTTTTTCGTGGTTTTGACACAATTGACACAGTTTATTTTATTTCCTTTTTTCAAGAGTTAATGAACTACGAAAGGCAGTTTTCAGTTTAATTTTTTTTGTTTAGTGTTGAAATTTAGACCCGAGTCCTCTCATGGTTACGTGAATTCATCGGGATTTGTGCAAATTGTTCAGATTTTTGTCTGAGCTTATTTTCAGTTTCGAATGTTTTTTAATGTCAATTGCACTGGTCAACAAAAATGAATTTTGGTTCTCCTATTTTGGTTAGAAGTGCGTCAGTTGGGAGCAGAGTAATTGCTCGTCGGGTTCGTCGCTTCTACGTTGGCTTACGAGAAAACTCATTCAAATTCCTGAAAAAGTTATCTTTTCTAGGAGCACCAAAAGCACCAAAATTCACAGGAATGGTTGAAAAGCTATGATATGTAGTTTTTCCAGTTTTAGCTCTTCGGCAAAACCTGTGTTTATTAGTGTTATAGGGTGAATAAACCTTTGTTGGACTTCTCTCCTATAGTGAACCGGAGATTGACTTTGTTTGTGCGGTGGCTCGGGGGACTTTTCAGGGGTTTTCATTGGGAGGATCTTATCCGGCCGGTCTGCTCAGAGTCACGAGAGAATTTGTAAGTTCCGGTTTGGTGTTAAGAGGGATTGAGTTGGTCTGCCGGGTGATCCGCTATAGGTCCACTGTATGTAAATTTACCCTAGATGCAATGTTCTTGAAAATTGCATTTGCATTTGCTAGACAAGATTTAAATATTGACCATAAACTTAAAAATCATTATTCAGGCATTTTGTCAATTGAATTATTTGTTGTTACCACGTATATGCGTTGTAGGGTAAGTTAACCAATGGTGAACCCCTTTCCTATAGTGGACCACTCGCTAGATTATCGGGCAATATATATATACGGCTGGTTTTCATCGGGATCACGAGAATCATTTATAGGGTAAATTAACCTGCAGTGGACCTCTTTCATAAGGTGGACCACTTGTCAAATTGCCCATATACAGTTTTGAAAATTAAAGTAGTGCGTATAGTGTGGACCACTCCTCAGATTGACTCAATTTCTCTTAACATTGGATCGGAACTTATAATTGATTTTCGTGATTTTGATGTGGATTGGCTGGATGGGACGTTTCCTGATGGGGGTTTTCCGGAGGTCTCTCGAGTTTTCGCATAGATTGGGTTAGTCTGACGAGTGGCCCACTTAAGGAGAGGCGCACAATAAACTTCGTGATATTTGAAGTTTAGTTTCGCGTAACGTATAGTATCATTTACCAAAAAGCTACCAGGGCTGTGCATTTTTTATATTATGACAAATCCTATCCTGTGATACTCGTAGAGATGCAGTAGAACCCGCGGTCTCTAGACAAAACGAACATCACTATCCCTTTTCCGTCCCAAGTAGTAGCGCCTTTTGGTCGTGGCCGGCGTAGCATAACATACGTTCGTTAACCGATCGGAGCAGTTGAGCTTCCGTTAGTTCAATAAACGCAGCAGTGCTGCATTCGATTTTGAGACATTAGCTGAACTGGCCGATACATTTACAGTGATATTTCACTGTCCCTTCCCGAAAAAATATTATTTAAGGCGGTTGCTTCCGCTCATGGATTTAACCTCTTGATGTGGTTTTATAAGAATAAGTTTGACTAGGTAAGTTTGCCTATTACGGGAGTTGAGGCTCCAGCATTTTAAAGGCCGTAAGTTGCAATTTTCCTCACAGATAATTGTGAAATAATACATATTCTTCAACCGACAATCTCCATAATTCAAAATGTCTACCTCTAAGAACATTGATGACATTTCCGAATTGGATGATGGGATGTTCACAGTTGCATCAGTGGCAAACTCGACCGACTGGAGTGAGGAGCGTTATAATAAGCTCCTCGAAAAGCTTCCCAAATACGTGAGAACCGACCTATCAGGAGCATGCAGTCATGCCAAAGTTTTCCTCAGGTGGTACGCAAGGTAACTTATCGACGAAGAAAAGGTCTACAAAACCTTCCACGGGATGATGAGCTGTCCCAAGATTGAAGGAGAGAATTACCTCATTCCTGGATCTCTAATTGGTACCGATGTAAATGTTGCTCTAACCAAAACAGACCCCTTCCCTACTGAAGCCTCGAGGAAATTCTGGGCTCCCGGGACTAATGGAAGCGGGGCTAGCCACACTGTAGAGAGGATGGACAGATCACTTACAATCTCTGCAACTCAAGCTTGCAAGTGGGTTAAAGAGCTCTATGATTCACTTGCAGACTATCAAAACCCCACCGTAGCAGATGACCAGTTAGAGACGAAGCACAAGAGAAATCAAGAGTCTAATCTGGAGGTTGTGTGTTTCCTTGCAGCTAACACAGTTAGACTGGTTACCAAAGACCCCTTGATAATCTCTCGGCACATAGAGTCATCATTTAGAGCCCGGGTAAGCAGCCTTTTCTCGAGGACAAGACACCGATTTTTTAAGCACACAATCGTACCTGTATACGTAGGTAGCACGCCATGGTCTAATGTAGATTCCGAATGCTCTCGTGTCTCCTTATCCAAAGCGGCGGTAAGAACATTCACCACAAACAACTCGGATACTCCCAGAAGCTCCTGCCCAAGAAATTTGAGGTTCTCGATGTGTCTTGTTGGTGTAAGTACTACTGTGATGTTGGTAATGATTTTCTGTTACATAGGTAAAATCCTGATCGTAGCAATCAGAGACACTGAAAAAATTATAAAAGGTGGCGTCGCATCGAAAAACGGAACCTATTTGCCTCTTAAAATATACGTTTTTAAATACTAAATAATGGCAAATTTCCTAGGAGAAAAAAAACATATCAGGGCTACCCCCAAGCCCGGGATAATTTTCGCTCTAAGATAAACTTTAAAAACCTTCCAGAAAATTTTGGTAAAATTACAAGTGTTTGGGGATTTGTAATCACAGCGGTACTACCATTCTATACAATTGTGTAGTAGTTGGTATTATAAAGTTATCATATGGATTTAGTGCGAAAAGTTAAATTTTTGTACCCTCCATGACTTACAGCCGCAACAAATCGTCGTACCATTCGTAGACCCCGAGTCCCGGGATAATTTAGGCTCACAAACAAGCTTCAAAAACCTCCCAAAAAATTTTGGTAAAACCACAAGTGTTTGTGCGGCTTGCATAACAAAATATACTTGTTATCCTTTGTACTGGATAGTTTATTGGAGAAAACCTTCGCGGTAGGAAAACTGTGTAGTTGGTATTGGTTTCATCGGATTACTAGTGTTATGAAAAGTTGACAACAGTTGAGTTGTTATGAGCCACAACAATTTGTCATACCGGCCGTAGTCCCTGAATCCCGAAATAGTTAACGTTCTCAGATAAACTCTAAAAACTTCCCAAATTTTTTTGGCAAAATCACAAGTGTTTGTGTGGCTTTAATAACAAACTGTGTTTGCTATCTTTTGTGCTGAAAAGTTTATTTGAGATGCCCTCACGGTGGGAAAGCAGAAATCACAGCGACACTAGCATTCTATACAATTGATTATTATGCATTAAGTTGAAAATTGGAGTTGTCGACTAGCGACATTCGGTTTGTACGGTATGAGACAAAAACCGAATGTCGCTAGTCGAAAACTCCAATTTTCAACTTAATGCATAATAGTATGTGTGCAGAAATTGGTATTATAATAGAGTGATAATGAGAAAAAAAGCTCAAAGTGCGAATGTTAGGAAAAGTTAAATTTCTGAACTTATACTCTAAGATAAGCTTCAAAAACCTTTCTGAAAGTTTTGGCAAAGTTACAAGTGCTCGTGCGACTTTCATAACAAATTGTGTTTGCTATTCTTTGTGCTGAAAAGTCAATTTGAGATACTCTCACGGTGGGAGAGCAGAAATCACAGCGGCACTACATTTCTATACAACTGTGTATTGGATGGTATTATGAAGTTATAACATATTTGAAGTGCGAAAGTTAGGAAAAGTTAAATTTTTGGATCATATATGACATATACACAACAAGTCCCCGAATCCCGGGATAGTTTACAATCCAAGATCTAAGCTTAAAATTCTCCCAAAAAGTTTTGGCAAAATTATTAGTTTGTGGTATGTAATTGGTAGTATAAAGTTATTAAAGAAGCCTCGGAGTACGAATATAAGAAAAGTTAAATTTCTGAACTCATACTCTAAAATAAGCTCAAAAACCTCCCAAAATATTTTGGCAAAATCACAAGTGTTTGTGCAGTCATTATGAAGAGTGTTGAGTTTTTTTATCCTTTGTACCTAAAAGTCAATTTGAGATGTCCTCACGGTGGGAAAGCAGGCATCACAGCGGCACTACAATTCTATATAACTATGAGTAGTGGTTGGTATTATAAAATTATCATAGGAATGAAGTGCAAATGTTAGAAAGTTTTATATTCGCAACAATCTGTCATACCGGCCGTAGTCCCTGAATCCCGGGATACCCCACGCACTATGTAAAGCTTTAAAAACCTTCCAAAAAGTTTTGGTAAAATCACGAGTGTTTGTGAGGCTTTCACAACCAATTGTGTTTTGCTATTCTTTGTGCCGAAAAGTCAATTTGAGATACTCTCACGGTGGGAGAGCAGAAATCACAGCGGCACTACATTTCTATACAACTGTGTAGTGGTTGGTATTATAAAGTTATTACATAACTGAAGTACGAAAGTTAGGAAAAGTTAAATTTCGGGATCACATATGACATATGCACAACAAATCCCCGAATCCCGGGATAGTTTACAACCCAAGATAAGCTTAAAAATATCCCAAAAAGTTTTGGCAAAATCACAAGTGTTTGTGTAGTCGTTATGAAGGCTGTTCAGTTTTCTATCCTTTGTAATGAAAAGTCAATTTGAGATGCCCTCACGGGGGGAAAGCAAGGATCACAGGTGGCACTGCAATTCTATACAACTGTGTACTGCCTATAATCGCATATCAGTCCCATCTGGAAAATCATCGAGTTGAGAAAACATCGCTAGAAGATATTTTTCTTGTTTTGGGTATTTCACCTATTTAGGGTGGGTTTTTCGACATAATGTAATGAAATAGACTTAAATCATAACTTCTTCATTAAAGAATTGCTTTTTCCGCGAAAAATACAATGAAAAATAAGGAAGAGACTGATATGCGATTATTTAGGCCATCGAGTAGCAAAATAATCGCATACCAGTCTCACTTTCAACCGCACGGTGTAGGAGTAGTCATATTTTTCTCAAGTATTTTGAGAATGGGCAGACATTTATAGCCGCAGACAGCTTCCGAATATGCTACATAGAGAATGGCGGAGACGTCCTTCCTCTACTTTCCCCGGCTTTAAGGTCATCGTTGAAAAAGCAAAATATAAGGTTGAAGTCTTGGATAAGCTACTGAATATTTTCCTTTCTTACGTCTTCAGTGTTTCGCAATACGTGCTGAATAAAATTATTCCGAATTAGACCGTGCATTTAGCATATTGGAAAAGTGGTATTGAGAAACGGAAGTTTCCAATTTCATTACAACAGTGACTTGACGGAAGACGACGGCGATGAAAAGAGGTGCAAGCTGTTTTAAGCTAAGATTTCTTCTGAGTTTTGACAACTTCAACTTGGATGATCATTTGAAGTGGGCTGATCATCCACAGGAAATAAACTCCTCACAGAAAGCAGCATTGCTCAAGGCTATCATTCTTCTGATTGGAGAAACCAATAACCTTTCGGGAACAAAGTTTCAGAAAAAGTTGCAGTTTCAGTGTCTATTTAAAATTACCTTTTGTGTGAAATTTATTTGAAACAACCTTGCATTAAGTAATTATTTGATGATTTTTTAAAAGCAAGAAGCTTGAAGAACAGTACCAAATATTTGTTATATGGATTGAAGAAAAAAATGTGGCCATACTTAGGCAAAATATTTGGTGGGACTGATATGCGATTATTTTTAAGATGGGACAATTTGACCTTATATTTTTCACTGACTTTTTCCAGATAAAACATACTTTTTTGTTTCCTTAATCGATAGTAAAGCAAGAAATAGATGGATTCTGATACTTAACTCAAAAACGTAAAAAATCTATATAGGACTGGTATGCGATTATAGGCAGTGTAGTGGTTGGTATTATAAAGTTATCATATAAAGGAAGTGCAAATGTTAGGAAGAGTTAAATTTTTGAACCCTATATGACTTATTTTTTTTCTTCATCTATCTATATGACTTATAGTAGAAACAATTTGTCATACCTGCCGTAGTCCCCGAATCTCGAGATAGTTAACGCTCTAAGATAAGCTTAAAAACCTCCCAAATTTTTTTGGCAAAATCATAAGTGTTCGTGTGGCTTCATAACAAATTGTGTTTGGTGTCCTTTGTACTGAAAAGGTAAATTGAAATGCCCTCACGGCGGGAAAGCTGAAATTACAACGGCTACCATCATTCTGTACAATTGTGCAGTATGTTATGGTAGGGTTGGTATCATAAAGTTATAATATAAGAGAAAAGTTGAATTTCTGAACTATATATGTTTTATAGCCCCAACAATTTGTTATACTATTCGTAGTCCCTGCATTTGTGCGGCACGGACCTTTCTTTTTCTTACAGAAAATAATCAAATGTGGGAGTTCAATCTCCCGTAGTAACAATCAAAAAATTACATTCAAAATTCTTTGCAATTCACAATAGTCGATAAAAATGGCATTTTCCAACGTTTTGAGCTGGAAATGCTATTCACCTAACGTACAATACAGTACAGATTTAACCATTGGTGGAGTATCACCACAAAATGTTGGTGATGAAGAACAAGTTTTACGCATAATGTAGAAACAAGAAAGCAAAAAGATTACCAAACTTCCAACAGAATTAAAAAAATGCTGAGACCAGCCTATTAATTCCTACTCTTTTGTTTCACTTCTTTATGTCTATTCAGATAAGTAAACCGAATCCTATAAGGATGTACACTAACATTACCCTTTCCTGCTTTATGATACCAGTTGCAACAGCGGATAATTTATCCAACATTTTAAAAGTAAATAATTATTCTATCTACATACGGGAGTAACTTCCTCACGGAACTAGAGCACCAACGGCAAGTTTCGCACATCTAAATCTAGCAGCAGTCAGATGACGTAAATTAGGCAAACACTGCCAAAAACTGAAAAACACTGCGAAAGAAAATAAAATCAATCTCTTAATCCTCAACAAATTCCATTTGTTTAGTTTTTTTTTTTTCTTGAAAAACTCTTCAACTTCATAATGTGTTTGGCATATACTCACGTGTAACATTCGGTTTCTCGGGCAGCATCCAACAAAACCGGAAGGTCAAATCTCCGAGCAATAGATTTCGCGCAGCAGCACGCCTGCAGGGGGAAGTATTTGAGAGTTTTTCGTTAGTCAGAGCACGGCCTCCCAAATTGATCAGTGACGGTGAATCGAAACTCGGGGCTCACCTTATGCTTCGCGTTGAAACATGTTTTACATACATTAGCCACAAGGAAAACACGAACAAAATTGACGTTTGCGAGTACTTACCGTCCTGCTGCAACACGATGACGACAGCCACGACGGTGAGGCGGGAACACGTCGGGAAGGCGCGCTCGGCACCTTCGAAGCTAGGCCAGTATCAATCGACTGACTGGCGGGGGGTCGACGACGGAACCGAAAGGAAAAAGCAACCACATTAGAGCAATGCTAGCTGATTTTGATGTTTTGTGTTGCGCTGGAAGGAGCAAGTGATATTCATTTCTTGGGATGGGAATTTTTGTACGATCGAATAAAATAAGTTCATTCCTAGAAATTTTAAAGAGACCGATCAGAAGCGGCACTATTTTCTCTGGAAAGTGTAGAACAACTAGCACTTTTTAAACTGTGACTTGATTTTATTTCGCTCATTTGTCTATGCTGATTTTTTTAGCAAGTTATCGATACCATAAACATAATTGTTCTGCATTTGTGTATAATCGGAATCTTCTACTTGAATAAGGTTAGCTGATTTCTACTCACATATCACTCATTATCATGTATGTCGACGTTCGATGAGAGAATGGGGAACTCCGATGGTGGTTCAGATAGTAGTTCTGCGGCTTGGCCTCACACAGCGGCGATGTCACTTGGCAAAATCTGCGTGTAAAATGTTGTCGATAAATGTGACAGCAACGATCAACGATCCGAATTTACGCAAAGCACAAACACTGCTGCGATATTTTGATTTCTAGTAGAAGTAGGCAATATTATATAGGAATTAATAAAGAGAAGCCTTCAAACACTCGTCATTAACAAACTGAGCTAACTCTCGCAACAGTTGAAACCTAACTAAATTCGTCGGTATATACCTGTAACTCCCACGAACTGCCCAGCTTACTTCGTTAGTCCAACCTTTTTCGCCTCGACTTCATAGATTAACAGGCGCCACATTTTCACCACAAATACCTCAGCTTCCTCGTCCAAAACCTGACAGAGAAAAACGTGATCATGTGAAAAAAAAAGTTGGAGGGCACACCGTCCGTACGTACCATCATAACGTCGTCTAAAATTCCCTGCGGAGTGCTTCCGGCCAGTACTTTCGAACAGATAAAATCAACCAACGTCGGTTCCGGCTCCCCAATGTATTCGATTATTTTCTTGTTTATCCACGGACGAATCTTCTTTTCGATCGTTGCATCGATTTCATTCCAATCCAGTGGATAGTTGAACAAATCGTTCTTCTCCGTGGGGATTCTATCGATAATACTTTTAATATGTCGTCGTTTTTCTTCCTGTGATTTGATGGTATCTCGACTAGATCGACCGCCGCTAGTGCCGGAAGCATCTTCGGCGCCTTTACTCTTGGAAGAGCCCTTGGAGTTCGAGTGCTGCGACGAACCAGTCTGACCAGCTGCCGCTGCCGCCATTTGGGCTTTGCTCTCTTCGTCTACAATTGAAAGCATTGTAAAAAGAAAGTCAGAAAAAAATCAACTTTTCGTGCCAACTTACCCAGCGGAACTAATTTTCTCTTTCTAGGCCCATTGGATTCTTCGCCGTCGTCTTCCATGCTGTTGAAAACGTCTTTAATTTCGAACTTCTTCTTTTTAGCATTAGCGTTCAAGCTAAGACTAATTGTGGGAGCAATCGGCTGTGGTTTCTCCGGAAGTGAATTCATACCGCTGTTGCTATTCCCACCAGGACTTTGCATCACCATGGTATTGGAATTCGAGCGCATTGAATGACGAGAGTTTTCATCTTCCATACCCATCGGACCACCGCCTATCACAGCGACAGGAGCCGAACCAAAACCGAAAGAATCCCGTGTTTCCGATCCGGCATGCTGCGATTGGTGTAGCATTACGTTATTTCCCAGGTGATGGTTATTGTTATTAATCGCAGGTTCTAAATCTGGCGATCCAACATTATTATCATCATGCCCACTGGAATCCGATTCGATAGGCTCAGCGTCGATTGCTGCCAGCTCACGGGATGCCTGAGCAAGGACGTAGCGCTCCTTGTTTGCTCTCACACGTTCCTTGTCCCGCTGTCTTTCCAGCTCACGTTGGCGTTCACGCTCTAGCTCGCGCTCCCGCTGCTGCGATTGCTCTAAGTTAACATCAATCAAGATCTTAGGTCGGTACATGTCCTCGCGCTGTTTCTTGGCCTGAGATTTTTTTTAGTAATCCGATATCAGTAACGCTTACACAATATTGTAAAGGGCAAAATTACCTTTTCAAACTCTAGTGTCGGGTTGTCGTACTCGCCGGAGAATATCTTGTTCTTGAGCTCATCGAGCTCTTCCTGCTCCTTGTTGCGATCTTTAGAATCTTGGTCCGCTTCGCGAACGCGTTCCGCCAATCGTCGTTGCAATTCACGACCCCTGAAAAACAAATTAGCTGAGTCAAAAAAAAATCGAAGAAAAGTACACGATACAACACAATCTCGTGTTAAGAAATAACGCAAAGATTTACTCGGATTTTGCCCACTTACTTATAATATTTAGGATCATCCCGTTCGTCGTCGTAGTCCTCAAGGAATTCTTTCAAACGTTTCGCCTCCCGCTCCCGTTCCTCTTCCCGGCAGCGCTCTTTCTCGCGTTCCTTCTCGTAATCCTTGGTCTTCCGTCTTTCGCGGGCCTCCCAATTGCGCAATCTTTCCTGATAGGCGGCTTCTTTTTCTTTGGACTTCTTCTCCGCCTTCCTTCGATCGCGCGCTTCTTCTTCCATTTCTTTCTCCCTCTGAATGTCTCGTGGATTGCGATTTTGCAGTTCACGCTCGCGTTCTCGTTCCCTCTCTCGCTCCCGCTCCCGTTCACGATCGCGGGCTTCTCTCTCCCGAGTCTCCCGCTCTATGCGTTCGCGGTTCTCCCGTTCTCTCTCCCGTTCCCGTTCCCTTTCCTTCTCACGTTCCCGCTCACGCTCGCGTTCTCGCTCACGGTCTCTGGATCGTGAGCGGCTCCTCCTCCTAGATTTTTTATCTTTCTCTTTCTCCTTCTTCGGAGAAACAGACTTCCTTTTTTCTCCTTCAGGCTTCTTATCTTCGCGAGCTTTTTTCCGTTCTTTTTCCTTTTCTTTCTTCAGTTCCTCTGCTTCAGTGTACTTACGGAATTTCCCTATCTCCTGACTTATAATTTCCCTTTTACCCTCCTCAATGTGCACGGACTGTAGTTGTTTTTTAGATTTGGGAATGCCAGCCTCATCATCGGGCGGATCATCCCCGTATAGATCTGCTCTAAATTCTTCCAGAATCCGGGTGATCAAGTCGACCGACTCGTCATCACACCTTCGTTCATACTTCTCATCACCCTTTCCCGTTTCGTCACCCTTGTAATCATCCAAAAGGGCTTTGTTTTTCGCATCCACCTTGGCTACTAACTTTTTACCATCAATTTCCAAATCGTGCAACAGCCGAACTGCACGAGCTCCAGCGACTGCACCACTAAAAACGCAAAAGTAAATATGTAACCACAGCAAAAAAATGACTTCGAACTAGTGACTTACTCATACTCGCAAAAGCCGAATGTAGATACGCGCTTCCAATTGATAACTGTGCCACAGGAAGCAAGAATTTTCTTGATCATCGGGTCCGGGGCCTTATCGCTGATATTTCCGATGAATACGGTAATCACCGGTCCATCGTAAGTCGGGGCTGGATTTGGAACTTGCACACCTCCCCCTCGATGTGCCATGTCGTGATGATTATTCATGTTGTTATACATCTGCGGGCGAGATCCAATCGTGGGCGGAGGCCCCCGGAAAGCGGGCCGTGCTCCCGGCGGAGGTTGGCTCATCGGTGGCATTCCACCCGGTATGATAGGCTGTTGGCATTTTCAATTTATACATAAAAAACTTATATTCTACCTGCTCATGTTAATAGAGTACTTACTGGCATTATTGGTGGTGCCATGGCGAAAGGCAACCCCGCTGGCACAAGTGCCGGCGGAGGTCTTGTCGGAAAGGACATGCCACTTTATTCACTGTTTCTCCACTAACACGCGTAGCTACCAGGGCAATGATAGAAATATCTTTATCAAATCAACTCGCACTAACGCAATTATTTTACGTGGTATCAAACTCAGACACCGGCAGCAATCGAAAAAATAAAACTCCTACCAAGCAAACGTGGAACCGACAGTCATTGGAGAGTTGCTCTTGCTTCTGCCGTTATGACGACGCTGGTCTCACACACACAGACGAACTATTTTTCGCTGATGCAGCTTTTCCGTTCACCTGCGACCGAAATAAAATTGCAGAAAAAACTGATGAACCATCAATTTTGCGTCATGCTAACTAGTGAAAAAGCAACTTCAACTTCAAATGCATGCAATTTCACTATTTTTATCACAATTCAAGCAGAAAAATTTCCAATTTTCGAGCTTATTTCACAGCTATCTGTGCAGCAGTCCCTCACTGGCCGACAAGATGGAAACGCGATCGTTCGTTCTTCACGTTTGACAGCGCGTAGTCTTCTTATTCTGCTGGGAGTGTGGCAGTCAGCGTTGCCAGGTATCCAGATTTAGCTGGATTATCCAGATTTTTGAACATGTATCCAGGTAAACAGCTTTGATGTCCAATTATCCAGATTTTTCATGGATGATCCAGATTTTATTTTCTCTGTTCCGCAAAAAGGTCATCACTTCAATTTTGGCGCGAAATTTTGCAATTTTGTCACCTCAAATTTTGCGTACCCCAAGACTTTGATCCGAAAAATTAACCTTTCACCCCACGAAATGACTGCCAGATTTTTTCCAGATTTTTATTTTGCCTTTTCCAGATTTTTAAAAAAATGACCTGGCAACGCTGGTGGCAGTGCAACTAGTCGGCACGGATAAAACGCATGTGGAAGAAACGCGATTTCGAAAACTGGTATAATGCACCCAGTAATGAGTAAGATTGGCCCTGACGACTCTGTTGATATTGGTTTGGTTTTTACTTGCGAAAGTGAAGAAGGGAAATATTTTTGCTTTTGTTTTCTCACATAAATTGACAATTGTATATGAGAATTCGCGTAGGTGCGAACAGCCCTAAAAATCTCTTTTACTTGTGCCAGGGCCAATACTTTTCTTCCCAACGTCGTATTCCGATAATTACTTTTTATGTAGAAAAACCAAAATCACTTCAAGCAATGTGAATATTATAAGGTATAATAAATCGATATGAACTCTCTGATATAATAAACATTCTCTGTAAAGTACTTATTTATTCCTTGAATAATTTGGCTTTTTTACGCGGCGAGCTCGGCGAAGTTTTTAACAAATGTCAGCAATATATTTCGACGAACATTCAGCAAATATATCGATCTACCGTGAGCCAGCAAGTATTGACATCTCGTTTGCCGAAGTTCTTGAAAATTCTGCCGAAAATTTGTAGAACATTTTGCTGAATTTATCAGCTGTTGAGTTCTCGGCAACAAAATCTAAGTGTGTAAGACTGGATCTCAAGCTCGGCTAAAAAAACATCCGAGTTCACTCGGCAACTTGGGATTCAACCGATATTTCTGCTTTCTTTTATATTGAACAGTTGTTTCCCTACACGCACGTTCAATTTCACTCTAAATTGAGTAGAAAGTACTCACTTTTGTATTTTGATTCAAAATGTCAAAAAATTAGTAACATTGATTAACGAAACTGAGTAACATTCACTCAGTGTTCATATTTTTCTGTTTTACTCACTTTTGGGTAACTGTTCATTTTGAATCAGTTTGCTGTAAACAAAAGCTAGGCATTTAACAGTTCCCTGTTTGGTTCGCTCATTCTTACATGGATTTGGTTTTGAAAGTACTGAAACGAATAGTTCACAATAAAATAAAAACCCGCTCTTTGATATATAAAAAAGCAAAGCCTTGGTGCTTCCGTATCGGAATTCGACCTCCTGTTTTACTATACACAGACTTCGCAGCCGACTGTTAAGTGTACAGGACAACTGCGGGGCTAGCGCTACGATCCTACTGACACTAACAGTCTCTCCCGAGCCGAGACTCGAACATACGACGACTGGCTTGTTAGGCCAGCATCGTACCTCGAGACCAACCGGGAGAGATTCTTTGATATATGAGCCACAAGTTAAATGTAGTTAGCTGAAGTAGTTAGCGAACGAAACGCGAAAAATAAGTGCCTTAAAACATCGGCCACGACGCACTAGTTCAATAAGTTTCGTTTTTATTACATTGATTTTATAACATATTGAACAAGCTATTTGAGTGGTCAGATCCGTATTCTTAAATCATGGACGAAACAGTAATGCTATTCTTCTTGTTATACTAGGTTCTTAAAGAGCTGGGAGTATACCGTTAATCTTAATGCTGTCGGAGGAAAAACTAAAAAATGTGTCTATGTTTGGTGCTGGGTTGTTGGTGGGAACGGCCCTTACGGTCATGATAATACAAGGAATTCGTTCATTGTACGTTCATTGTAGGATGGAAGCAATCTCGAAGTTAAATACGTGGGCACCTCCCTAACACCGGACAATAAACACAACACTGATAAGCATTTATCCACAATTGGGCTCTCGGTAGTGCTGGGCTTTGTCTTCATGATGCTTGTCGATCAGATGTCATCGCGGTGCAAGGAAGGATGATGCGTAAATTACAGCCACAATCTGGTAAACTACAGTTCCCGCACAAATGTTAATAGAATTGTAGCTTTTGAAGTAGAATACTTCTCTCAGGAAGTTCAGCTACATAGGGATGTGAAATGGAAATCTAAAACCGAAAAAAGTGTAAAATATGTCCAATTTCAAATGCTAATAAATCGGTTAGTATTCGATGGATTTCCTTCGTTCTTGCAGCAATGGATTGGAAAATCTTCTAAGATTCTTCCCAAATAAAGATAATTGTAATTTTATTATGCACACTATTGTACTATTGAAAATAGTCAAGCCTTGTCAAAACGAAAAATTCGACCTCTGGTTGGTCGTTATATGATTGCTTCTCAAGCACGGTCGACAGAATCATATACCTTGCAATTGAAAATATGCCATTTGGCCTATATAAGAGCCTGTTTCATCCGAAGCCGCTCATAATAGTTCTAGACTGCGATATCAGCAGTCATTTCTTAGCAGCAGCAGTAGCAGTGCAGTGGATACCAGCGATAGCGGATAGCAGCCACAGCTGTGGGGTAGCAATGTATAGCGTACTAGTTGCAGCGGATCTCAGCATCGATAGCAGCTTGGCCAGCTGATGCAGAGACAGCGGATACCAATGGCAGCGTGAAGCGGCCACAACTGTGGCATGGATACCAATAGCGTAGCAGTTGCAGCGGGTATATCTGACCATGAAGTATTTATCCAATAATTGAATGAAAATTGCAATTACAGCAATCGGCCATTTTCAAGGCTACTAAACGTTTTTAGAAGAGCATAATGAATGGTTATTAATAAACTGCAACTGAGGTTTGATGCTGCTGCAAATGCACAGCAGTATGATGTTCATTACGATTTGTTGATACTGTGCATAACAAGCGGTATATAAGAAACAAATCCGATTTCAAAATGACTGTCACGCATGCAGCCGGGTTATCTTTCTTGTGAAAGTATTCTACTTCAACCTTGCGGTCGTGGCTTTGCTCACAACCTTCCTGTGACTTTTTTCCGCGGAGCAATACGGAAGATACGGAAATCATATAAAATAATAATAGTTGGGTAACTTGATAGGAAATAAATCTATAACATGTTAACGATTTTTCTTATGTTGTTTTCAAATTTTAATTTCCGAAATTCTTATTGTTTTCTTTTGCGTAGGAACGTCAAATTAACGAAACTGAGTAACAGTTACTCAATTTGTCTAATTTATGCTGAATTTGAAATAAGTAAGTAGTATTAAGTTTTTGACATTTATCCGAGCTATTGGCATCCCTACACGCTCGTAAATAATAACTCTAAAGTTACAAAGTTACTCAAAATCAAAAAGGACTTCTACTCATTTTTTGACGTCTACGAACATCGTTCTAAACATGATGAGTAGAACATGGAGTAACGGTTTAATCAAACAGTAGGCGCGGGGCGAGGAAGTGTTTTTTCACTTTGGAGGGTTGGAGACGAGGCATCACTATGTAACAGCGAATAACTTTTTCGTGTTTGTTGATATATCCTCACTAACTAGGCAATTGAATACCGCAAATTCAAGTGTTTTAAGTTGGAAATTGTTTCTTAAATTAATGAATATTGGTAGCAAGGTATGTAGCATTGCCATATTTATAATTTAAATGCATCCAAATTATATATTTTGAGATGCGATAATTTTTATGCCCTAGTTGTTTATAAACAAACCTACTGGCTGGCAATTTTTTCTCCAATATGGCCGATTCTCAGAGCCGGATTTAAGGGGTGGCCCAGGGGGCCCGGGCCCCGGGCCCCCACATTTTTGAGCCCCCACAAAACGAGAAAAAGTTCTTTTCTCTATCAAAAATGAGATTCAATCAAAAGTTCAATGTACAGTAAGAAAATTTGAACAGACCATTTAAATCTGAAACTTTCCTTCAGTGTTATTTTTTCGCGAGCGCCAGTATCACAACCACATCCATAAGATTCCTTCGATTCTCTTGGAATGACACACATTAACACACCATTTGAATCGAACCAGCGCGCATGGGAGATCAAGCAGGAAAGAAAATAATCCACAAGTTTTTTTAATACATTGCTGTTGATTCCGAAAATAAGTTTACCTGTCCGAATCAGGGATACTAGATTTGCGTTGCAAAATGCAGATTTTCAGAGTCCGTATGCAGATTTTATTGACCTGCAGAAGTGTGTAGGGGTAAACAGGGTAAGACCGCCCTGCGGGGTAAGACCGCCCACTGTAGTTTACTACCAAGTTATAAAATAATTGAAAAATTTCTTTAACGTGTCTATCACAGTATAATTACATAACATTTTGCACGTTTTTCTGTTTTGATAGTGCGCGAACGGTCGCAGAAATAATCAAAAACAACCTTTCAGCTGGCAACCAGTCAATGCGCTATTGTTTTGCGGCAACGGGACTTAAGGTTTTTCAGTCTAAAAATCTATTGTTTTGTTTGTGAATATACGGTTCATCGCTTGCCTGAATCTATCTTCTTTCGGGAATATCGAAGGCCGTGAGTAATCTTGTAATTTTGACTACTTTTTGGTCAAATATGAAAATGTTCCACTGGGGGTAAAGTCGCCCACTATACAAGGGGTAAAACCGCCACGTATCCAACTGCTTGTTGTTTTACTTCAAGACCCAAATGCCTCGACACTACAAAGGGAATATTTACAGGATCAGTAAAGCAACTTCAAGCCACATAAGACATCGATGTTAATCGACCATTTTCGATTTTGTTGAAGCTTTTCTAGTAATATAATTTAACAAGACTTATTTTTGAAAAAAGTAAACCTGTGTGAAAATGGTGTTAATGAACCAAAATAATTTTAGAGCCATGACGGTTTATTTGATTGGTATGACGTCTCCGGCAGAATTGAAAATAGTAGTTTTTTACTTCCGAAAAAAATACACAAAAATTGAAAGAAAAGATATAAAAATAGAATTTAAAATATATTTTTTTTTTCAACTTTATTTGAAAAAATATGTTTTTGCCTGTAAAATCTACAAAAGGTAAGCTAAAATTTTATGGTTGTTGGATCATGGAGTAATAGAAATATTAATAGCTAAATTTTTGTGAAGAATTTTTTTTTTTTTGACGGTTTGTTTGGTGTATAGAGTCGTTGATAATTTTGTTCTCAAAAAAAACATAGAAAATTAAAAATATAAATAAACGAAAGAATAATTATTAGTATTTTTCTATACATAATAAGTCTTCAAAAGAATCATACAGACAGGTTTAATGAGTTTTAAATTTTAGCTTAAAGATAGGTATATTATGAATTCAATATCTTGAAAACCCCCAATTCTGAAAAATCTATTTATTTTGAAAACCAAAAAAGTTACCGAAACATTGATCTGAACTTGAATAATCAGAAAATAAAATAAGTTGAGACTTAGAAATTTTTTTTTTCAGATTTTTCACAGTCTGTATTTTATTTAAAAAGAAAAAAAAATACCATCCACAACTTTGTCAGAGACACTATACCGATAAAATCAACCGTTTCGGCCCTAAAAATATTGTTTATCCTCAAAAAATGTTGGGCGATCTTACCCCGCTGGTGGGCGGGCTTACCCCGCATGAAAAAGATCTGCACATTTTCAATGAATTTTTAAAAATTGAAAAAAAAAAACTGGAAAATAAACAAAAATATTTCAGTTCTTATTTTTTAAATGCGGGTATTGAATAGAAGAACTTCTAAGCGAAGAAAAAATGAAATTGCAGCCGCAACTTTTTTTTTCTATAAACAGAATTGCTTAAGGGGGCGGTCTTGCCCCGCTTACCCCTAGTTTTTTCCTAGGTTCTGTAGATTATTGCCAGCGTAGCCTTATATTTGCGCAGTCTTTCTCAAATTGTGTGCAAATTTTTGCTTGCGGATCGCATTTTTTTCGAATTGCGGTAGGTTTTTATTTTTCAGATATCAAGAAAAAAATTCCGGTTTTCGAGCAGTTGCATACATTTATTTATTTGAGCCTAATGATCTCGAACGCAACTGGAGAAAGGTCTTTATCGAAGATGAAACTGATTGAAAATAGGTTGCGTACGACTATGAAGAGTGAAAGGCTGTCAAACTTAGCATTGTTAAGTTAAGAGTACAATATTCTGAAGGAGCTGAATGTTGATTATTCAATCAATAAGTTCTCTGCAAAAAAAAAACTCGCAAGAAAAAATTCTAGCATGTTTTTGGTAACTTTCCAGTGAGAAATAAGTGTTTTTAACTCGTACGATAAAAAAACGGGTTTGTTTTATTCTGGGGCCCCCACTGTAAACTGGGCTCCGGGCCCCCACAATCGTAAATCCGGCTCTGCCGATTCTGCTTTTGACATATCGTTACACCATGTCTTTATACATCATGGTTCTAAACTGAGTCAGAGTTGCTCAGTTCATGAGTTATTATTTACAAGCGTGTATACCGAGTAACAGTGAATGACAATGAATTTATGTCTTGCTCAAATTGATTTGTGCCCGCTGTCAGCAGTGATATAAATATGTATGAAAAGAGGCGGTGATATGCTATCTCGTTTACATATGTTGAGATGTTAGCCCTTGAAACCAGAGTCTATGTGTATATAAAGTCGCGCAATGAGAAAATCTATCGTTTCGGCAACACAGTTTTTGTGCCGTTTGTTGCCAAGAACTATACAGTTCTGTTTTTCATCATGCATGAGCGAATATAATTTTTTTAATTTTTAACAAGGTACCCAGTTCTGAAAGATTACACAGGTGATGCTTTGTTAAATTTAACTGAACCAGTGTACAGGTTTAATGTTGGACGAAGGGCGAGACAGAGCGATATTCAGAGACACGAGAGTTACCCAAATTGCTCTTTATTTTTCTCACTTATTCACTTTCATCTGAGTTACTCTTATGCTTGGGAGTTACTTTAATTTAGTCAATATTACTCCGAAATTCTCAGACGATTCACATCTTTGATTACCTTGAGAGCAAGAAATATATATATGAACGGTGGGACCGAGCAACATTCATGTGTACATCTGCGGTGGGAAAAGTTTAAGGATGGATATTCAGAGTCACGAGAGCTACGCAGATTTGCTCTTTATTTTTCAGGTTTTTCAGAAAAACTCCGAAAACCTCAAATTTACTTACTGTTTTACCCCTCGTTTGAAGATTATCTCGGTTTTGATCTGGCTATTTTTGATCACTTTGATAGCGAATTTCTTTATTCCACTGTGTGCGGGCAAAACTGCCGAAGAATAATAAAACGTCATTGCCATTTAAGACGCAAGTAAGAAAGAGATGCCAGATAATTGTTTACGAACTTAGCACGTGCAGTAGTGGGTTGAAGCTGACAAATTTTACAGTGCGCTTCAGGCAGCACGGCAGGTCAAAGCTGGATCAAAATCGAGCGAATAAAGAAGGGTTTTGTCAGCAGTTAGTGCGCTTCCAGATCAAAACGAGGTGAGCTGGTGGAATAAAGAAATTCGCTATTAATTTGTCTTCCGTGTCGTTTTTACCAAGCAAGAATAAATGTTGTTCTGGGTTGGTATGAAACTGGACTGGTATGCGATTACTTTTTAGCTGGGACAAACTATCCTGATATTTTTTGCAAATTTTACAGAACAAACTATGTTATTTTTCGCATTTATTTTGAAAAGCATTGAAGATGTTAACCGCTGATGGTCATAACTCAAAATCAACGAAAATGCAGGTGAGACTGATACGCGTTTCACTGCAGTATAACCGCAGACAGACGTCCAAGCTGAGTTCCAAACTTGTGTAAACACTTAGATACACACTTAGATTTTATTGCAGAGAACTCAACAGCTGATAAATTCAGCGAAATGTTCTACAAGTTTTCAGTAGAATTTTCAAGAACTTCGGCAAACGAAATTAAATATCTGCTGGTTTACGGTGGATCGATATATTTGCTGAATGTTCGTCGAAATTTATTGCTGACATTTGTTAAAAAATTCGCCGAGCTCCATCAGCTGTTGGGAAGTTTGCCGAGATAAATTAAGTGTGTAGCAATCCGTAACCAGATAGCGCTACCAGTACCGCCAGCCTCGTGCACCAGCGAAAAAAAAATGTATTGTATTGTGCGATAAAGTCACCAGGCGGCGCTAGTGTACAAGTGATTTATAACGCAATTTACTTTGAAAATTTACACGGAAATTTTGATCAATGTTGTTTTTGCTTGGACGTCTGTCTGTGGTATAACCATCATCAGTGCCTATGTGGATAGCACAGTCTACCTAAGCACAAGCTTGAGTTGAAATTTTTCGCTTCTGGTGCAATTTGTGAAATCATTCAACAGATTATAAAATGACACGCAGCTGGCGCTAACGTAAAAACAATGTTTTTTTTTATCTGTCAAAATACAAGGAAACTACCTACTCTAGGCGAAAGCTAAGTTGTTTTAAATTTCGCAAATATTAACAGTGGTTTAGAGAAATGAAACGAAGTTTAACTTGAAAAAAACACTGGCATATCTATACAAATGTTTTTATATTAAGAGCAACTTCAAAGTGTAGCACGAATCGTTGTAGCATCGCCACAAAACCAAAATAAAGACACTAGATTCCGTTCCGACTACATCCATAGCATTAGGAATATCGTCATGCCCTGTATCGCTCCGACATGTCTGCGTACCGATGAAAAAATGAGATCGTTCCCCGATGATCAATCACTCGCTACGAGATGGTTAGAAGCGGTTGAGGCGGGCTGCGGATATTCGATGCAGTTAGCATTAAACGACCAACATCCGGAAATATGCAGTTTGCATTTTTTATCTTCGAGCTCCGATGTATACAGCTATGAAGAACCATCCAGATTCGTGTATCGGTAAGTATTATGTTGCTTAAGAATACTTTGTTGTTAGTACATAATACTCTATCGTATAGTGACGGAACTAGTACACAAATTGGTAGCTGCCGAATGTGTCTAGCTTTTTATCTCAGCGAGGACATGGTTTCACTAGAAGGTAGTATAGGCGAGGAAAATATCACATCTCTACTGGAATTCTTGGGTGTCAGTCTTCACGATAATCATTTCCTTCAACTGATTTGTTTGCCGTGCATCGCCCAAATTGAAATATTCACAACCCTTCAGACAAAGTTTACACAGTCGGAACTTAACTTTCGGGAATTATTGCAGAAAAGTCGAAACATTGAACAGCATTTAAACATCAAAGTAGAAGAAACTGACTCACCACAAGGTTATGATATGCGAGAGGATGCTTCGATGGAAGATTCCATAAAGCCAGAGTTTGTTATCAATCAGGACTCCAGTGACGAAGAGTACGTTCTTATAACGCATCAAAATCGTTCGAATCGGGCAAGAAAAAAAGTTTCTTGCCAGACAAGACCCAAGAACAAAAAATCAACTAAACAAACAATCAGTTTGAAGGAAAAATTAGAACGGAAATGCTATATATGCAATACTGTTCAGCTAGATGCCAACCAGTTGATGGCTCATCTAACCAAAACACACACCTCCGAAAAGGGCTATCGATGCGTAGAATGTTCACTGGATATCCCTCTGCTATATGCGTACAACCGTCACCTCAGCCGGCACGACGAATCGGAACGGCCGCTTAAGTGTAGCATGTGTTCCATGCGCTTTGTGTCTCATTTTCAGGTCAAAGTACACGAAAATAAAATGCATGGTGCGAACCACGACGTTAAACCTGGTGTGAGCAAATCTCGCGAAATGGTATGCGACCAGTGTGGTAAAATAAGCGACAACCGAAGCATTAAAGAACACATCCGACAAGTGCACCAGAAAACAAGCCAACCGAAATGCAATATATGCGACAAAACGTTCACGGCAAAACCAAGCCTCGAACGACACATGCTTTTGCACACAAACGCCAAACCTTACAGCTGTGACCAATGTGGGGCGACCTTCCGGCGATTACTTGATTATCGGCACCATAAGAGTATAGTGCACGATGGGGTTAATCCCCATGTTTGCTCCGAATGTAATCAGGAATTTAAAAACTATCAGCAACTGTACGTTCACAAGCAAAAAATCCATCAGAAGAAAATTCCCATATCCCAGTACTACCAGCAGTACGAGACTTGCAAGCTTTGTCGGATGCGATTCGCGAAGGGCAGTGAACTAATGGAGCACATTCGGAAAGAGCACACAGAAGAGCAATACCCGGTGCTTAAGTGCCCACATTGTCCGAAAACGTTTATGTTGTCGATGCGGCTAGCGACCCACAAGCTTATACACTCTGATAGGTACGCTTGTAAGGAGTGCGGCGCTCGTCATGTCGACAAGAAGAAACTACAGTATCACATGGATCTGAAGCACTCGGATGGACGTTTGTATACTTGTGCCGAATGTCCTAGAACATTTACCAGCCTGCATCAGCTTAACCTGCATAATGCCATCCACACCAAAGGAAAGCAGTTTCAGTGCGACTTCTGCACGAAATCGTTTCTACGAAAGTGTCAGCTGGTAATTCACACACGGTAAGAGAGTCCAAGTGAATTTGAAGCCGTATTTGAATCGAATTTTTCCTTCTAGAACTCATACGGGCGAGAAACCGTTCCAATGTGAAGGATGCTTGAAGCGTTTTAGCGACGATGGGACTTTTTGCAAGCACAAAAAACGCTGCCAGGCGCTGCTCGCCAAAGCAGTCTCCAAATCGGGGTACACAGAGTATGAAGACAAATAACGCAGGGTTTGATTGAGTTTAGAAGCATACACGAAACGAACGGCGTTTGTTCATTATTATATATAAAATTTAAAATATATATAAATGGAACTCAAACTTAAGTAGCAAAATTTGAAAAAAATTAGACATCAAGCTTGTTTTTTCTTCTCATTCTCATCATGATAACACGTCGAACTGGTGCGTTATCTACGTCGAAATATTATGTGAGTTTCGTCAGATTGAAAATCGTTTGTTATATGCGTCATTTCGTTTGCATCGTTTAATGTCTTCAACTGGTAGGCAGTCAAAAAGGTTTATCACACCGAACGGTTCTATGACTCGCAAAATACTGGAGCTTTCAAAGAAAGATCTAAGCACATATACTGGTCTAATAACAGGGCATTCACTTGAAGGTTATGAAAAAACTTCAAGATGATACATGTCGGTTATGTGGCATGGAAAAAGAAGACTCGGAACACCTGTTATGCCGATGTCCGGAAAATATTAGTAAAAGATATAAGTTCTTCGATAGGGGGCTATTAGAACCCTTTGAAATCTGGAGAACAACTTCCAGAACGGTTATTCGCTTCATGCGAAGTGTAAGGCCTCTGTCATGGTAAACGCGAACGCGAGCGATGCACAGTGGGGCGACTCCATACAAAGGCTGGCCAAGCAAAAAAAGTGTCGATAAATGCGACAAAAACTTGGTATTTACATAATTTTGGGGCGCTGAACACGAATTTGACATCCATTTTTTGTTTGGGGCTGTCCATAAAGCACGAAACCCAATTTTTAATATTTTTTGGCAGTTATTTTCCTTTTTTATAGAATTATATGATCTTTGAACACAAGTAGTGCCACCATGGGCATCCTCCCCATAAGGCAATCCACGAGACAGTTGCGATCAGCTGATTTCAGTTTGTTTTCAACTTATGACAGCTTTATGTATGTTCGATCGGTCTTAACTTGGATGCAATCCGGATCCAGAAGCGTGAAAAACAAATGTTATCCGATCGGTAGCTCTAGTATCGCGAGTGCCAATCCTAAATACAACAATATAAAATCACTTTTGATATTATTGCCGACATTAAAAGATTTCGGTTTTGACCGTGTTTTAATTTTACTTCTTGAAAAACAGCAACAATAACAAACGTACAAGCAAAAAAACGTCACCCGTGGATTGCCTTATTAAAAACAAATACGTAATTTATGGACGACCCCTCGAACGAAACAAATTTTGCCTGAATATATATATTTTTTTAAATAAACTAAAACAACATAAACTAATTACAAATTGGAAAAGTCATCATCACCATCATCATCTTCCGCTGTGATCGCTTGAATCTTGTGTTGAATTGTTTCCAGAAAATTTGAAGTTCATTATACTTATCAGCGGGAAAAATGTCTTTCGCTGCAATTTCCATTTCTGATAGCGATTTTCGATATTTCAATGTTTCATATATATGTTATCTTCCTAATCCGGTCTCTATGGTTGAAAAAGGACATTCAAATACATGTATAACACCATGAATTGACAACTAACTAGACATTGAGTTAGGTGGTGCCGCTGAAGTTGAAGGCTCCATAATAAAATTCAACGAATTTATGAATTTGAAAACCAAGACACTGGAATGACACAACGATCTAAATGCGCACGAAAAGATGCGGAGGGCGACGGCTGTTCTTTGTTTTTTTTTCTCATAAAGCAAAATGTGTGCTTTACTTTGGTATGCAAAAGAGTGCGAAGCAAAAGCAATCTTCAAACGGGCTATTGTTAGCCGGAGTTTGATGGTATGAATATGCAGCTAGTATTTGACACTTCAATTAGTATAGCGAATTTCTCGAATTTCTTGATCATAAATTGAAAAGGGCTGAATGTTTTTTATATTGTTTTAAATTTGCAGAAAGTGATAAAGTTTGACATAATTAAAATTACATAAAAATTTGTTTACTGTTTTCTTATTTAACACTTATTTTATAACTTTTCATTGATAAATTTTGTGATTTTTGCCCAAATTTATATTTTATCCTCACGGATTGAGTACGATATCATAAATTCTCATTAATGGGGTATCATGGTTATGATTAAAATTAATCCTGGATGAAATTTCAACTTCAAAAATAACTAAAAAAGTCTGCTATCGCTCTTTTCACTAAAGTGACGATTTGCGCAGTTTTGCGCTACAGCGGACAGTATGTATTTGAAAGCTTACGTTTTTACCTAAATTTTGAATGTAGTCACAACCGTGGCAAACTGCGGCAACTAAACTTTTAAGCTACTTTTCCACAAAAAATCACGTTTTTTAAATTTTTTTTAGTGTCAGGCCTGCTATAATCAAATTTCACAATATCTAATGAAAAGGGTTTGTTTTACACAATATTTAAAACAACTTTTCCTTTGACGTCAAAAAAAATCCAAGCTATCATTGAAGCTACAGAGCGTTTCAAAGTAATGTACTTTTTTTCAAAAAAAAAGACGAAAAACGTCAGTTCGCCAAGCTTTGAAAAGTCATAAAAAATTCAGATTACATGATATTGCGCCCAAATTTTGGATTTGGACACTTGAATGTTATATCAATAAAGGAAAAATATTATGAACCAGCTAACGAAAAAAAAAATTTTTGGCTGATGGCCAGCGATTCCCCACTGTGCGATGGGGCGAGAAACTTGCCGTATACGGCAAATTTCTCGCCCCATCGCTCGCGTTTGCGTTTACCATGGCAGAGGCCTAATACCAGACTGAACTAATGCTATTGGTCATATCATGACGGCCACTTCCAATAGTGGTACGCTATCCTGCCTTAGCAAAATTAAAAGGGGCATATGTCACAAAAGATCAAAAAATTGGTCGCAGTGATAAAATAATGGAGAAAAACAATGTCCTTAAAATCCACTTACGTCGAGTAAAACATAAACAAAGTCAGAACGGTGTGATTGTCGACAATAATGCCTTGTTCAGACTACGCCGCATATCCTCTGGTATCGCCAGATGATATCGGATATCACCTCGGTGTTCACACTACAGTCAGATGATATGGTTAAACTTTGACATTTGCTTTGACAATTGAAAAGAGAAGAAAACCAAAAACAGCTCAAGGAAAAACGAGACAATAAGAGCAATGTAATTAGGATAGAGATGTCAGCTAGTTGCTCGCACCAACGTGAACTCTCATATGCAATAGTCAAAATGTGCGGGATGACGAGAGCAATTTATTACTCTGTAGTGAGTTAGATATCACCCTTTTTGAGAAAAGTGGAGGTACCCTAATTAGAGTACTCCCAACCAGGGTTGATATTTGTTGACACTCTTGAGTGAAAGTGAAAAAAGCATCCATAAACGTTATTTTTTACAATCCTTCCAGAGTTCTCCCTTCCCGCTTTTTGCATGGAAGTGAACTGTCAAAACACCTCATTATATTTCATGCGATGGAAGCAAGACAACAAAATCAGTTTATCAGTTAACGAAGATTGTCAAGGCATCGGTCAGTATCAGTGAAAAAGTGTTTCGGTGAGGTTCATTTTGATTGAGTGGACTGTTTGTTTTTCTTTTTCGCTTTGAAATGAAGATCATTTGGTTGGATTTGTCGTCAAATTTCATTCCGTAACCGTGAACGATGCGCGCGATCTATTTTATCTGAGTATAACAGCAGGTTACCAGGACGAAAATCTAGTGTATCTGAGAGAGTGCTGCAATCATTGGAAGTGAAAATTGAAAATGATTGGCTGTAATTTTCGAAGAATTTTGCTGGGGAAAATGACTTTTATCAGCACTGCTCCCAACAAACAATTGGGCCGAATAGAACAGCTACATTTTTTGGCTAAATAAGTGCTTTTATAACTAAATTTTTATACATGCTGATCGATTCTGTAGAAGCGATTATTCATTCTTTGTACAGCTTGTAGAAAAATTCTTTTACAGCAAACAGTAGCTGGCTTGAAGTCTAAATAAGCGCTTATAGTCTTCAATGGCTAAAATTGTACATTCTGTCTTTCTGAAAAAGTACTTTTTCAGCTTCATTACAGCTACGATGCTTATGATTAGTCTTAATAAGACAATTTTTTATTGTTTAGGCGATTCTAACACATCTTAATCTTTCGATTTTTGCACTTTTGAGTGTATTATTCATCGTTTATTTTTATACTATTTGTCGGCAACCAGTGTGTTGCGACGGACTATCTTGACGGGGCGAGACACGACCAGATAGGATCCGGACAAGGGGACGAAATCGGAACCACAAACTATTTTTTACTCGACGAATAAAGTTTGAACAAATCTTGAAGAGCTTTTTATTTTATGAACTGGTTTGTTACAGTTTAAGAATTGTTAAAGAATGAGAATTTTTCACCACTCATCCGTGCATGGCTTGCTTGTCGCCAACACTATTGTTAGTGAAAACTACCTAGGTAAAAGCTGCGCTGCTGTTTAAAGCCGGGCTTTCATTCGTGATAATAAACGGAAACATTTGTATTGATGTAGAGAGCTCAATACATGCAATCGATGCAGTTTAAATCCTTCGCAGTGTTTTGTGACGGACCATGCTCACGAACAACTGTGAATCGGTTGGTTGCCGCATTCAATGAAGACACGGAAATGATTTAAAACATTTATAGTGTTTGGAAGAAAAATAAATCTATGTTTTAGATTGTTTAATTTATTTATTGAGTCAGTAATTTCTGGTTTGCATAAATAGAGTACAAAGGGAGTGAAAAGTGCGTACACTGATGAAAATACAGGCTGTTTAGCGACGGTAGCGACATCACACTTTACTATATTTCGTGGTACACATGAACAATTTTACACACTTTTTTACAAACTGTTTGTTCGTCGCTTATTAGTCTGTTCTCTGTGGTAAAAGTACTCTCTCCAAAGCAAAGCCTTGGTGCTACATTCCGATTCGGAACTTGACCTCCTGTTTACTATACACAGACTTCGCAGCCAACTGTTGAGTGTACAGGACAATTGCGAGGCTAGCGCTACGATCCTACTGACACTAACAGTCGCCGAGACTCGAACCTACGACAACTGGCTTGTTAGGCCACCATCGTACCTCGAGACCAGCTGGGGAGAGTAAAGTACTCTCTCCACTTTTTTCAAAAATGGGTGATATCTAACTCACTTTAGAATGATAAAAAATGAGCGTGCTGGTCTTTGCACACTCCAAAATTAATTTTGTTGGGCTTCCGAATCTAATTTACTTATAGCGAATTTCTTTATCCGCAGAGCCCACCTGGGGCTATCTGGCATCTCTTTCTTGCATCGTGAATTGCAATATCGCTTCTCTATTCCTGCGTAGATTTCCACTGACTCCGTGGAATAAAGAAATTCGCTATAAGATTAGCAGCGCTAGCTACGTCTCATACAAAGCATACAATTACCAAAGTGAAATATTTCAAGATTTGGTATCTTATCTTCATTTTGGGCAAGTTCCGCGAGTTCACACCATTCACACAAGTCTCACAATGTTTACCTGCAGAGCATGAAGCAACCACAATCGGTGCGCAATGTTTCGGAATCAGTCAAAGCTAGTGTCCTACCGATTGTTCTTCCTGGTACGCAGGCTGTCTACCAAAAGTGCCCCCAAAGATGAAGCAAAATATACCCACACGATCAACCTGCCGAAGACCAAATTTCCCGCTCGCTTGACCGGTACTAAACGAGTCGAGGTTCATGCACAACTACGGAAGGTAATAATACTGAGAAACCCGATAAATCTAACTATTAATGACTTATTTTGTTTCAGTCGTGCTTTAGTAGACTGTATAAATGGCAACGGGAAACACTGTCGGAAGACACAGAATTTATCCTACACGATGGTCCACCTTACGCCAACGGCGACTTGCACATGGGTCATGCAGTGAATAAGATACTGAAAGATTTGATCCTGAAGCATAAAATTATTTCCGCTAGAAAGGTTCACTATGTACCGGGCTGGGATTGTCACGGATTGCCAATCGAGCTTAAGGCTCTCGATGCATACGGTAAGAGTCGTACCAAAGAGAAATCTCCGAAAGAGCAACTGGACCCTTTGAAGATTCGTCAGCTGGCGAGAAACTTTGCGCTAGAGACGATCGCAAAACAACGAACCGAGTTTGAGCAGTGGGGCGTTACGGCAGATTGGCAGGACGAAAGTTCCTGCTATCGCACGCTGGATCCTGGGTACATAAAAGCACAGCTGGAACTGTTTCAGGAGCTCTTCGAGAAAGGGCTTATTTATAGGGATCTGAAACCGGTTTTTTGGTCGCCTTCGTCACGATCTGCCCTAGCGGAAGCGGAACTGGAGTACGACGAAGCGCACAAGAGTCCTTCATTGTATCTACGTCTGCAAGTGAGCGCAGCAAACGATTGTAGTTTACTTTGCGAGAGGCTGGCATTGGGGGAGCGGATTGCGGCTGTTATTTGGACAACAACCCCTTGGACATTACCCGCAAATCAGGCGATTTGTTACAATCATGATCTGAGCTATAGTCTGGTTCGCTGTGATGATTCAAGAGACGAACTTTTGCTCGTAGGGTCTGATCTCATACCGTATCTGTCGGAGCAGCTTGGAGTTGCACTGCACAAGATAGCGGAAATCCCCGGCACTGCACTCGAGGGTGTCAAATATAAACATCCGCTCGATGGAATGGAGCTACCTTTCCTGCCCGCAAGTCATGTTAAAGCTGAGAAAGGCACCGGTCTTGTACATACTGCTCCCGCGCATGGACCAGATGATTTTCTAGTTTTTCTGGAGCGTCGGTTGCCTATTAAATCACTTATTGACGAGGCTGGATGTTACAACGACCAAAGTCCTGATTTCCTCCAAGGAAAATTGGCACTAACAGAGGGCAATCAGTTGATTTTGGAGCATCTTAAAGGGCGGACTTTAGCGTGTGGAACGATAGAGCATTCCTATCCGATAGATTGGCGTACAAAGCAGCCGGTCATGCTGCGAGCCAGCGATCAGTGGTTCATCGACACCAGCAAGCTCAAGGAACCGGCTCTAGCTGCCGTAGAGCAAATACAGATTTTTCCACATACGTCGGCCGAAGTCAGCCAAAAAGTGTTGAGAGGACAGTTACAGAAGCGACCGTATTGGTGTATTTCTAGGCAACGTGCGTGGGGCGTGCCGATTCCAGTGCTTTACGACAAACGGACTTCAAAACCTGTGATTCATTCGGCTATAATAAAGATTTTAGTTGAGCGTCTTGAAAAGGCGGGCAATATCGATTTCTGGTGGACAGCGGAAATTGAGCAGCTGGTTCCCGATCGTGTTTTGGCTGAGCTAAACTGCACAGCGGAGGATCTAGTCAAAGGGAATGATATATTGGACATTTGGTTTGACTCTGGAATATCGTGGCTGAGCGTACTGGGACGAGAACGGACGGCTGATTTGTACCTAGAGGGACTTGATCAGTTTACCGGGTGGTTTCAATCGTCACTGCTGACCAGTGTGGCCACTAGGGGCGTCAGCCCGTACCGGGCGGTCTTTATGCATGGTTTCGCGGTGGATGAGAATGGTATGAAGATGTCAAAGTCGCTCGGCAATATTATTCAACCGAAGGAAATTGTAAACCAGTACGGCTGTGATGCCCTCCGGTGGTGGGTTGCTGCTCATGCCATCCAAAACACCTCCATTCCGGTTAGTCATAAACTACTCAGTTCGTCGGCGGAGAGTGTGCAGAAGATTCGGAGCATCTTGAAATATCTGCTTGGTGTTGTCCCAGATCGAAGGGAAGAGGTCAAACTGGCGGAGTCTGGCTTGAAATTAGTGGACAGATACTTTCTGCAACAGTTGCAGCAATTTCACGATACTGTAAGCGGTTTCAGTTTGGATTAACTAACATTCTACTGAGATTTTTTCTTTCTTTTCGCAGATATTCAAACTGTACGAATTCTATCAATATAACAAAGCCTCCGCGAGCATTTTAACCTTCTGCGTGTCAACATTATCCGGTTTTTATTTGCATTTAATCAAAGACCGTCTCTACTGCGGTTCAGACGAACAGCACCGCAATCTGCAGGCCATCCTCGGTCATACGTTCGAAACGTTATGCAAAGTTCTTTGGCCGTTGGTGCCCTTCCTTGTGGAAGAAAGTTGGTCCTATAAAACAGAAGAACCATTTTTCGAATCCTGTCAACGGATACATTCGTTTGGAGAAGCAGAAGACTCTTCACACAACGCAGCCATCATCAAACAGGCACTCGATCTTAAGGGACTCGTTTTTCGCCAACAGGCACTCGACATAAACACGTGGTTACTTGCGGTAGAAGCCACGGTACCCGCTCCGGTTTTGCGCCGTTTACAAGAACTGCATCCAGCTGCTCCGGACAGTTTCTGTGCCGACTCGGATTTGTGCGAAATTCTTCAGGTTGGAACGGTATGTCTGCGAGAGGCGCCAGATGACAAAGTTACTGTGTCGATCGGTAAACTTGAGCAGTCGTTATGTCCGCGCTGCAGACGATTCACCGCGGATAAAACCGTCTGTACTAGGTGCGATGCCATACTGAAAGCAAAGTCCTTCTAGTAAGTAACTGTAAAAAGTCAAAATGAAGAGTTACAACCTTCAATTCAAAAATCTATTTTTTCGTTTCCCGAATCCCGAATGTAGAGAAATTCTCGATCGCTTGATGCGAAAAATGATTACAAAGGCAGTTTTGGTGTCTTCCCGGCAGCCAAAAGCCACCGACAAAACTTTATATATTTCATTGGTTAACTTAATTCCCTACTACGATTTATGCGGCGACTTACTGCGCTTCTTAACTGTTGCTGTTAACGAATATTTGAAAATGTAATATAGTGGACAATAAAATCGGCGATTGTTTACTTCGCGGGTGCCGCAGCACCTGTTGTAGTAGTCGTAGGGGTAGAAGTTGTGGCGGCCGCAACGGCAGCAGCAGCAGTAGTGGGGGCTGCAGTTGTAGTACTAACAGCAGGTGTAACGGCAGCAGCAACAGCAGCCGCGATTGTAGGTGCGGTGACAGGAGCCGCAGCGGCTGCTGCCGGAGCAGTGTCAACAGAAGTAGCCGCTGGAGTAGCTACCGGTGCAGCAACTGCTGGCTTCGGTGTCGTTCCATAAGAATACGGTTGGAAGGCTTCACCATCATCCCCCTCCTCCTCTTCACCATCGGTTTCAAACGTATTATCAGGAATATCGTACAAGCGAATCATCGGCTTGTTGGGATCCTTCATAATCAAATACTTTCCGTCCTTTTGCTTCATGCAAATGTCGATGATGCAACGCAGAATACCCCACGCGTTATCCATGCTCAAGTTAATCTGATTCGCAAATTCCTGTGGTTTAAATTGCTGCGTTCCAAGAATGACGTGCCGAGAAGAATCCCTCACGTGGGCACGAGACACGTATCCGAATTTGATCTGATCGGATCCGGCTAGCATAGCTTGTACGGTCCACTTGGCCAGTTTGCACGAATTATTGCGCAATTCATTAGCCAAAACCGCACCCCGCTGGGTGTCCAGTTTCTGACGCCATTCGACACCATTTGCCAATTTCGAATCCCATTCGTTCAGAGCCTTTATTGTAAGGAACTGAGTATCGCCTTGGGGAGTCTGCAGAACAGCATCATGCTCACACCGAGCCACCAGCACAATTCCGTTGTTCAAATCCCACTTCCTATAACGATACGCAACGCTAGCAACTTCGCCATCTTCATCATCCCCGATGAAAGGATTCGGTTCGTCAAACATGAATTTTAGTTCCTTCTCGCCACTCTTCAGAACTTGCTGACTGAAGTTGTTGTTAATAAAAGTAGCTTCGATCGCCAGATTTCTGGGAGAATTCAAAGAGCTTCCGTCCTCTTGTGGTGGCTCAATAGCAGTTTCATTTACCGTCAGCAGATCAAATTCCGTATTATCTCGCTTACCCATGAACAGTTTGTCGCCGATTTTCTCAATCACAATATCCCAAGAATAGTTGGACCGCGTGCAGCACATAATCGTAGCCAAAATAGAATCCGTAGCATAAACATTTCCATGAGTCTTCGAAAGTACCCGAATAATTGGATCATCGGTGGTCGTAACGGTGTGGAAGATTCTGTCCACACGCTGCAGTGGCCGCTCATTTTTCACATTAACACGATCATAGGTTTTATCGTAGTACTCCAGTGTACCACATGCGCAAATAGTCTCCCCTTCTTTGACGCTCGGTAACGAAAGCTTGGACAACCGCGGGAAGTCCATTTCTTCGATTGTTACCCAATCCGGACGTACCGCAACCGAAGCGTCGCGAATTTTGGGCGGCGGGCCTCGATTGCCCCATTTACGGGTAGTTCCGCGACGCTGATCGCGTCCCTTGTTGGAATTTTTGGACAACATCGTCATTCCACCAGCCTGAGCTCCACCGCGAGATCCGCGACCGCGACCACTGAAAAACAACTTAGATAAGATAACGTTTCCAAAAGGAAACAAAACAGAACCACTCACCGCTGGTTTCTCATGTTACCACGGAACCGACCTCGCTGGTGCGGTGGCTTTTGGACCCTAGCACTATCCACCAGGTGGAATGTTGTTTCATCTTCTTCGTGATAATACGCATACTGACTTCCACCACCAAATTGCGAAGTGTACTTATCTAAAAACAAGGCAAACATTAGTTCAAAGCTGTTTTGAGGTTAAAGCAATCGTCACTTACTCGGATACTTTTTGTCGGTTTGCGCCGTACCAGTCCAGTCGGAAATCTTGCCTAACCGATCACTTTTGCTGAACGGTTGATAGGGAATATCCCTGAAGGCATCCGGAAGCTCACAGGGACCTGTTTCAATTACGAACCATCACTGATTGCGAGTCACTACAGAGAAAGTGAAGGAAAAAATACTCACCCCAACCATCCTCGTTAAACTGAAGCTGCGGAGCTTCAAAAATCGCCGATTCCGGCGTACAAGTAATGGTCTCACTCATCTCGAACACGGTGGACCGCAATTGGCGTTAATCGATGCGGAATTACTGCAGAATATAACAATTTTTCACTCCAGCAAACACGGAAAAAATGCCGAACGTGGCTGAGTTTTTAGTCAAAAGGGCTAACGCTGACACCCGGATTGTCAAATCTCAATGTTCTATTTGCTACATTTATGTTGGTAGCTCCGATTGTGCACGGTAATTTCGAAATAAGCAAACGAGATGCATTTTTTACATTCTAGTAAAGCGAGACAAAGTCTCGGTGCTACATACCCGAAAATAAATCTACAATATTTTCTACCATATGAAACAATGATTTTACAATGGTTCTTACCGCCACCCATAAAAAACATTGTATGTTTTCTGTATGATTATGCGGACTGTGGAAAAAGCAGTACAGTATTTTATTCACATCTTTTGTTGTTAATAATCTTGTTTGTTGCAAAATCGTTGTGATAGTATGGAGATAATACAATTGGATACTTTGATACAAAAACTTTATTATATATTTATGGACAGTTACCTATTTATTCATAAACATCTAGTTAACATTATTTCCGATTATGATGGCAATTAATATAATTTCTTATAAACTAATCAACCCAAATAATAAAATCTAACGGACAAATATACATTTTTTCCTGAACAGAAATTCTTACACACTTTTTAAATGAATCATCTACTTTTACAATCTTAAGCTCGTTGCTAGTTATTTTTCCGTGCAATGGATATTGAATCAGTTGAGTCACATATTTCTATTGGTAAATACAAAAAGAAATCATCACCATCGGCATGTAAAATAGTTTTAATAATGCCGAAGTGAACTATTTCATTAGTCTCCATACTGAATGTAGAATCACAACAAGCTTTTTTAATGCAGTTTCCAGGTTCTTTGTCCTTATCATGTTTGAAGATGTAGCGATTGAGTTTGAATGTTTCAATCGGTACATTATTCTTTTCATTTTTATTTATAAACTTTTTTTTCTCTTTTTCTTAACTATCAAATCATATCAGACATATTATAATAGCTCTTGGTTAACTTTTTATGCATCAAAAACCTTAAAAAATACTTTTTATCTTTTCAGTTAGCATAAGATGCAAATAATGGCATTTGATGATATGCTGGAAATTATAAGAACTCAAATTATTTGGAAAAGTACCAAAGGGACCAAAGTTGTTGCAGTAGGATTCAGATAGTATTTTTTGATCGGAAATGGTTATTATTTTTGAGACTGCAGCATGGTGCTTCTATAATTTCACCGTATTACAATTTCAGTTAACTTCAGCACTTTCACAAAATGCTATGACCAATTACAGCCAGAGTGGCCATGAGCTTGTTGACGAGGCAACACAGGACTCTTCGGGTGGAATAGAGCAATTATTTAGCTGTGTTTCAGGACCGTGTTCAACCTCCGGTGCTTTTTTAAATACAAAAGAATCGGTTATGCAGTCGCCAATAATTGGAGAGGACGATGCGGAAAATCTAGGAGAAAATTATGCCGACGATGATAAGAGTTCCAATGTTCACGTTGAATGTACACAGCAACAAGTAACTGTTCCTAAAAACACACAGAAAGAAAAAGTGTGTTGTTGGTTTCTAGCTCAGATTCTGGAAGTGAATCTGAACTCACGAATGATCAAAACGCACTATTGAAACGACACTACTAAACAGTCGAAATCTTTTCAAAAGTACAAGAAGAAACTCAACTCTATAAATGAGCAAATCGCCGAACTAAAAGATTTAGTTGTACATGCGGTTTCAGGAGCGAAAGCAGTTCAAGAAGATCCAGATGCCAAAAATGTAAGTGATGTTTCAAAATTTTTGGCCCTACTTTAATTTAGTCTCTCCTATACCAGATCATTCGTTTTTTCTAGGTTGTATAAAAAGGAGAATTTACTTTGCTTCACTTTATTTCAATGTTCTGTTTTCTTCGAAACATCTAAACTTTTAATTATATCTGACTTGAAGATAATAGTTTTTATTTTTATTTTAGATATTTACCCTTGATAAGAATCTCAACATATCGTCTTCAGATATTGAATGTATCTATTCGATGTCTAAAAGCGTAGGAGCTTTTGCTCAAAATTTGGCCATTCACTTTTACGGAGCTGAGGAGCTAAGCAAGAGATCTGTGACTGGTCGGAATTACAAAGGCGGATATGAGATCAAGAAGGCTATTTCTCCAACTAAATTGGCTTTTATTTATAGTAAGTAACACAAAATATAACCATGTGATAAATTTGTTGATGATGTAATTATTTTTAGATGCAGCCAGCGATAAAGTAGCATTACAGGTGGGAAATGGGAATCACGAGCAAATTTTCTCACTGGCTCATGAGTCACTCATCAACCGAGCCCTTGCTGAGAAGATCGCAAATGTTAATAAAGCTCGAAAATTTGCTTCACTTCGGAATGCTTCTGCTTCTACTATATCCAAAAGTCAGCAATACCATACTTCAAATTTGATAGTTGTTATTGATTTTCTATTATAAAACCTTGTTATACCTTTGTTTTTGTTAAACCTTTGTTTTTGTTGCTAATTCTAATTCTTGTTGTAGACCATGGAACATGCTTCTTAATTTTTAGTGAGCTCTGTATTATATTACAACTTTATTATTAGTTCCAACTACTATTAATAGGCAATGTCAATATTAATAAACATTTTAGTAAATTATATGATTGTTTAATGTTTTGTGAACAAAATACAAAGCCTAAGAAAACAACAATATAAATACAACATGATATAGTCGTTTAACAACAATAATTATCTTACCGGAAAAACTATAACTTCGCCATAATTATTATTGTTGCTTTGGTGTATTATTGACAGTGATTCTACAATCAAATTTATCGTTTCCAGATTCAAAATGTATGGACAACAGCTCCAAAAAGTTTTTGTTAAGATACATAACAACACCCCTTTTTCATTGTAGAAGTCGCAAATACAATGTTTTTTACTGTTTTCGATCATAATTTTCAATGTACGATTGTTGTACATCCAACATTCAACAATAAATGCGTTGAACTGTTGTAAATATAAATACTGTTACGGTAGTTTCTAATGTTATTTTATTGTTATTTTTTTCGGGTACTGATTCAAAACTTGACCTTCTGTTTATTAATAAAGCCTTTAGGCCAATTAGTTTAACTTCAATCCTTTCTAACTAATCGATCATCATATTAAAACAGTATATATGAAATCCAACCATTAAGTAATCTGCAATGTTTAGATTAACTGAAATATTGAGTGAGTATACACTATTTTTTCTTAGATCTTGTTTTTTTTTGCTGAAAAGAATATTTGAAAAAAAAAAACGATTAAAGTTTGTAGGTTATCAACTCACTTCGCAGAATAGATGTTGCAGGGTGATACATGTTACTTTATTTCCTTTATGCAATACAACTCTCCAGTTTGTACCAATGCTGTGCTTCGTTGAACAGTTGACTTAGTAATTAATAAATTAATTTGTATATTTAATCGCTTTGATCATATTCTGGGTTATCTGAAAAAAAAAAAAACGCAAAATACGTACCTCAGTAAACTTTAGCGAAGTTCTCGTTATGAGTTGACAGTTGAAATTTGCGAGTATCTCGGTGGAACATTACCGAGAACCTCGTTAAAGTTTGGCGGGTTTTGGTTTTTTTTTTTTGCTTTTACAGAATCTCGGTGTTTTGACGTGTTACCGAGATTTATACTGAGATCTCAGCTATTGAAATCTCGGTTATTCATTTTACCGTGCTCGGTGATAATATCTAAGTGTGTTGACAGCTCTTTTTAATATTGAGGGAGCATTAATTTATGCGTCTCACAACTCAATGCAAATAGCCATGGAAAGGCATGACATAAACAGGAACACGATAAAGTGAACTCAAACTATGCTAATAAGTCGTGAAATAACTGCTATGCTCGGTGGCACGCCGCCAACAAGAAAAACTACAAAAGGATGCCCTCAAGACGGGATATCACATACATAAAACATACGTAACACAGGCTTTTTTTCTGGTACACGTTGCCCCATAGTACTGCGTGCCTCGTCCTGTCCAACTGCTCGACAAATAATGAACAAAATGAATTTTCTTTTTCTCGGCTTTATCGAGCCCCGAAGAAAATCCCATAAGGAACTGTTAAAAAGTTATTTACAAAATCTATGCAGCATTTTTCGAGTAGGAACGAGACAAATGCAGGGCTGCACAGGTACACTGCCTTCAAAAACAACTCAAACAGTGATTTTATTCAGAGGGTGGTATCATTCGAGTAGTTCATTTTGTACCAATTTTTTGGAAGATTTCTTCCCGAGTGTTAGGTATGTCTTATGTATGTGCTTAGACCTTTTCACAAGTTTTGCAATATTTGTACAGGATAGTCCCTCGGAACAATACTTTTGAATAATCAAAAAAAAAACGAGCATCTTGACCGATTCGTGCCATTTTCGGAAACTTAACCGTTTTGACACCAAAACCAAATCACCGGCACAATGTCAACAAACTCAACTACACTATAAATGAAGATTCGATAAATTTGAGGTAAACGTTATGTTTCTATCGTCTATCCAAAATGTCCGTTTTATAAAATGAACATTCCTTAATGTTTATTTTGTTGACAACTTTGATTCCGCCCATTCATCAAGACGAAGTCAAGTTTCGCCTTTTACTAACGTAAGCAACAAAAAGGGCGTATTCCACATTCTATTTTATTTTGATATAAAGTAGATTTCGCCCTCAACAAACATCGTACTTTTTAATAGTTAGAAAAGAGATACATTATTTTTTCGAAGTTTGAAGGTAGATAGTAGCTCACTTCATACGTTTTCGGTTCGGTTTTGTTTACAGTTTGTTAGATTCGCCCTTATTACGGAGTACTCCGGAATTTAATTGGGTTGTTTAGCTATTCACGGATTTAGAATTTTTATATATCAGCTAAAAAAGTGTAATTTTCTGAGCAAAACGTGATTTTTTAAAATTTTATATCACTGTCCTTCGATTTTTAAATGAAGAATAAAAATCGCTCCAAAATCGCTACAATGACAGTTGGTATATGGGCGAATTGTCATTTTAGCGATTTCAAGCAGGTATCGAGCAGTTTTCATTCGTGATATTAAAATCGAAAAACAGCGATAGAAAATTTTTGAAAATCACGTTTTGCTTAGAAAATGTAGCTCTTCCAGATGATAGAAAAAACTGATACAGCTAAACTACCCGCATAATCAAAAACTATTGCTGAATCGGTAAGGATTTTAACTGTACTTAATGAAGTATGGTAACTGTTCGTGATAATGTCTTTCATCAGTTATTACTGTACTAATTTGAATGACTTGAACTATTTATATTCAGTATCCCCAAATAGGATAGTGAGCACTGTTTGTCCACCACACCTCCAATGGTTGAAGCTCCATCGAAAAACGAAGAGATATCTTCCAGTAAACGCTGTAGTCGCAGGTGTTTTTCAAACTATAATGAAAGGTAATCAAATTGGTCACAAATCTTTCGGCTTTAGTATTTATGCAATCCTTTTTTCTATCCAGTATCTCCGAGCAAAACGATATTGAAGTCCACATTGCACGACGACGAATGCGAAACAGCGCCCCTCGAGCCTGGAAGAATACAAATATGACCAGTCACAAAAAGAAATGTGCAAGATGGCTGGCAAGTGATGATATCTGCAGCTGAAAAACAAAAACATGATTTTGCAAAAAAAAAAAGAAATCGCCACTAACAATCTTTATATTCAAAACAATATCACGACTATTCCACGAACGATTATCAGAATATAAATCAATATAAATATACCATTCATGAAATGATACCTGAACAACTGGAAACTACTGCAAAATAACATATTTATACTATTTGAACAATAGTTTTAGTACAAAAATTTGGATTATTAGTTTACCATATCGTGTATAATATCGAAAAAATATGTTCGGGAAAATCGCTGTTTTTGAATGGTAACCATACCTAACGCCTAGTTCACCAAATGGTTTTTTCTCAGTTTACTATAAACTAGATGGTCAAAACTGAAGCTGATATGGTATGTAAATGGTTATGTGATTGTTTTATAAATGGTTAAGATACTATACGGGAAACAATTCGTGTGTGGTATTTGTTTATGCGGGTACCCAATTATAATTTTGTACTAAGCTAGCACAACCCTGAGCAACCTGTAAAGTGCATCCTGCGTGTTTCACGCACTCCGAATTTTTTTTCCTGCAGCTGAACTTTGTTTTCATCTTGCATCCGCAGGCTAAAACTGTCATTTTCCCGAAAACGCGTGTGATTGTTTATGTGACTGCTATCCGCAGCACGCTGTATTTTAAGTTTGCCATTCTATACATTAGTTTATTATTTTTGAAAAAAAGAATACAGAAGTTTAGACTCGCACAACGATGATTCAAACTAAAAAAAGGCCTGCGCCCAGCGATAAGGCAAAATCGTCGTCAGAAAAAGACGTGAAGAAACAAAAATTAACCAAATCCACACCGGATGAGGCCGATACTAAACCGGCTGAAAAGTTTTCGATGCGGCTAGATGCTAGCTCCCACAAGCAGAGTGGCAAATTTCAGAAAAAATGGACTGCCACGGGAGGTAAGAAAGCAGACGCCAAACCGTTCGGTGAAAAAAAGCCATTTGTCGAAAATACACCGGAGGCCAAGAGGGAATACTGGAACGGTCTTAAGGCGAAACAAAAGGAACTACGGGAACAACGACGTAAAGCGAAGACAAAAGACCTTTACGAGCTGAGTGTGGGAGCGAAAAAGATCTACGAAACTTTAAAGAGAAAAAGTACAGAAAATAAAGAACAGTTGGTTGTTCGTTTGCACGAAATGCTAAGTAAGGACAATACGTACAGCAGAATTGCCACCAGTCACGATACGGCTCGTGTGATTCAGTGTATGATTAAAAACGCCTCAGAAGAAGTGCGTGCCCAGATAGCGGATAAGCTGCTACCGACCATCAACGAACTTGCCATTTCCAAATACGGGCACCATTGCGTGACAAGCCTCCTAAAACACGGGTCGAAACCACTTGGTGTTAAAGTCACGGATGCGATCATCAAACATGTGGTGAAAATGACCACCCAAACCTTTTCCGGGTCGATTGTTGATTTGGTTTATAACGAGTACGCCACTAACCAACAGAAAGCTTTCATGCGCCAGGCTTTCTATTCAGAAATTTATCAGCACAGTAAGGATAAGACTGTTTCCTGTATGAAGGACACCTGGGAAACTAACAGCTATATGAAAAAGACGGTTATCTCTACGGTGAAAGGTCATTTGGTACAGGCGGCCAATAAGCAGCTCACGGATAATGCACTGCTGCACACACTATTGTTAGATTTCCTACAGGAAGCAGCGGAAGTCGAACGGTCGGAAGTTATAGAATTGTACCTCCCTCACTTGGCGGCGATTTCCAGCACGAAGGATGGAGTAACGGCTGCCATATTCTGTTTCCTGAATTCCGTAGTTAAGGATCGCAGGGCAGCCTTGAAGGCACTTAAGCCATATGCAGAGAAACTGAGCATTCACGAGCATGGCCACCGTTTGGTGCTTTGCATTCTAAACTGTTACGATGACACAGTTATTTTGGGTAAACAACTGGTGGCGGTGCTCCTGGAGCACGTGGAAACCATCGTTGCTAGCGGGGAGTGGGGCCGAAAGGTTATAGGGTGGATATTTTCCCCTGCCGATAAGGATCTGCTTCATCCGACGCAGATCGAAATTTTGGACGGTTACTTGAAGTACAGCAAAAAAGACAAAGACATCCGCAGAAGGGAAATCTTCACTGCCGCTGTGGAATCGTTCGTTAAAGATGTAGAAGCGAACGCGAGCTTTTGGCTGCGGGGAGGACACACGGCTCTACTGACGGCCGCTATTCTCAAGAATCGTAAGTAATTATTTACAGTTTAGCATTGAAGAAGTTATTAAAAATTATTATTTTAGTTACTGGAGAACATTTAAAGAGGATCCATCAGGCTCTTGCGAAGGTGATTTGTGATCCGGAGTGGCAGATTCACGAAAACGAAATCAACCCAGAAGGGCTACCTGTACTGGAAGATGCATTTAAAAAACCAGACGAAAATAAAAAGAATGGAGGCAAAGTGAAGAAACTTAAACAGAGTCCTTTTGCTGAAGAAAAGGTAATTTTTGTGGAAACAAAATTAACGCCATATTAAAGCTAAATTTTTGCAGGAGAAAAAACGTCAAAAACTATTGGAAGCAAATGCATTGCTGAATGGGATTGAACATGCAGGAGTGCACATTGCTCTGAAAAAAATAATCAAACTGGATTCCGAGAAACGCCAACAAGACGCAACGGCCTCTCAGTTTGGAGAAGCAATAGTCGAACAACTGGAAAAGGAATCGGTACACACTGTCCTGTTTATATTCTACTTTTCATTGTTTAACTTGCAAATTATAATACCCACAGATCACAACATGGATTCAGCAAAACCGACCCTGCTTCCTTCTGCTTCTAATATTTGAAAACAGCATCGAATCTGTGCAGAAAAAAGTGAAGCAAACGCTCAAGCCAGTAAAAGCCGAACTTAAACTTCAGAAACACACCGGCGCAAAATTGTTGCTCGAGAAATTAAAACTTTAATCTCTCGCTCGAAGAGGGATACTTTTTTATAGTTGTAAAGCAATTGAAATATATCAATTATCAACCAAAAACTAGACTTTTAATCATTAAATTTTATTGGGATCTCAAATCCTTACTTTAATCTCAAAATAAGGTGCACTCCCGAGTCCGTGTCCACCATGTCGGAGATTTCACCAACCTTCAGTGCGAAGGCGGCATCTTCGAACGGCTTCTGCATCATTCCACGTTTGAACATTCCGAGATCCCCACCTCGTTTGGCTGAGCTGCAGTCCGAGAATTGTTGGGCCAACTCCGGTAGCGTAGCCTCGCCTGATTTAATCTGCTTTTTGTAGCCTTCCAGCAAGCGTAACGCGTCCCCTTTGCTGCGAGTGATGTTCTCTTCCCGCCAGGAGCTGGGTCGACGCGAATCCTTGTGTTTCACCAGCAGGTGAGCACACTGAACTTCGGCTGCGCCCTGCTCCGGACTGGCCGGTGTTGTGGGAAGATCCCACTGTGACTCCTTAGTGTAAGTGTTTAGATAGTATGTCATTCCTGTAGGAAATACAATTGTTAGGCTTATTTCTTTCGCTGGGAAACCCTACTCAAGGTCACATACCAGTAGACCGGCTCGTTCTTTTCTCCCATCCTTCCGGAACATTTTCCTGACCTTCAGACATTTTAACCGGCTACGAAGTGAGTGTTGAATTCGCGTAACAATAAACGCAATTCACCAGGATGGTTTTACACTAGCAGTAGAACGTTTTCTATACACAAAAATGCATAAGACACTAGGCAGTAAAGCGCGCAGCTTCCAAAGCTTTCAAATCTCAGTTTATTTCACATTTGGATCGATTGACAGTTGGGTATCCGTAACGAGTAATCGTTACGAAGGTTAGCGATGAAACATCAAAACATAGATTATTCAATAAAGATGAGAAACACTCTAGTTCTGATATGGACCGAACGGTCTGCGCCAAACAGCGAGGAAAGAGAAAAAAGAGAAAGGCTCTAGTTCAGGCACGTAAAAATCGATAACCCACTAATTTGCGAACATAAACCTCTGAGGAGAAGTTTGGAAAATGATGACCTATCGTCTTGATAACGATTGGTGTAAACGAACAAAAGTGATTTACAACCAGTATGCGTTAAAAAATAACGAGTTTATCAATTGATTTCTAATTCGAAGCATCGACTTAACGAAATAAGTAATTTATATAAAAAAAAATCGCTTCCTCTACAAACGGTACACCTCCAGGATGCAGGGTTACTTCAGACGAAATCCACGAATATTTTGGTCGTTCGTGGATTCTAAGCACAAAGAAGAAGGTTCACCATTACTAGGGTTACCATTTGGTCGGAATCAAAAATCAGGACAACCTTTTTCCAGCAAAAATTTGATTTTTTGAGGTATCAATAAATAAAACACATAATTTGAGATCTGCACTTCAAAATACGTCAAAAGACTAATATTTAACGTATTTCTCGAACGATTCAATTTTGCAACCTTGATTTATTAGGCGTTAGTAGATACCTTAAAAAATGCAACACTATAGTAAACTGTTTGAAATAAACTTAACAATAGGGTGTTTTAGGGGTATGTATATTATTTTTTCTTCCGATAAGAAATGTAGAAAAAATTATATTCCACTGACTTTGTTTTGTTTTAAACAGCCGAACTATTGAAAAAAATCGATTTCGAATTTTAACAACTGTAAGTCATTTTAAGACAAACCCTGCCGTCAATAAATTATGACAGGGGTGCCAGGTCATTTTTCAAATAACTTCACACTCCATAAAAAATGTCTCCACACATAAGAAATCTGTATACACGGTCCCCCATTGAAAGTTAGCAAAAATCCCAGTGAAAACCTCAAATCGAGTGCGGGTAATCAACCGACTATTAGGCTTCCACTACTTCACACGAGCTCTAATGTCTTCGAAATTGAGATATACTAAAAGGTCGGTCATCGATTAGTATAAAAAAAGCAGGTATTTTTTCAAATTAAAACCCCCTATTGGGTTGTTTAGATTAGGGTTTAAAAATAGAAATTTAGTTCGAAAAAACTTAGCCCTACGGAGCACCCTCCGTTGTTGTGTCGCACTTGCAAGCACGACTCAGACTGACTTTGTTCTCGGTCACATAGGTCTATAAGAGTTATCATCATCAGCTGACTCTTCTGTGTGTGATGAGACATTCCATTCAGTTGTATAGACCATTTTACGAGACGTTTCTGAACTCAATTCATGAATGAAATTTTGACAGGAAGCTCGGAACCGCTGATGCAACTAAAAGCAACATCAATGTCAGCAGGATGCGTGACACCTGTCAGTTCGTAAAATGGTATATCAATAACGCTTGCACAGCAGTGTGTGTAGTTAGGGGTGAGCAATAGAATAAGTCGGCAGTAGAATGTGATACGCATATAGATTGTGGAACAGTACCACCGTCCCCCGTAGTTTAATGGGTCAAAATACCATGCCGGAGATAGGGAGATTGCGTATTCAAGTCCCGTCGGGATGCGGTATATTTTATGTATCATATTTTCAATTTGCTTATTTTTCGCTTCTGCTGCTGCACACATTGTCTGCTTAACCCTCTAGTGCCCAGTGCCGCCTTTAAACGGTCTTCAGTTGAACCTTTAAAAAGCTTCAATGAGAACTTAAAAAATGTTTATAAAGTTTCATAGTGATTTTTTCGAATTCCGTCCAAAAACTAATTTGGCCACTAGAGGGTTAATGAACCTGAAGTTGTTTAGCTATTCACGGATTTCGAATTTTTATATGTCAGCTTAAAGAGTGTAATTTTCTGAGCAAAACGTGAATTTTTAAAATTTTATATCATTGTCCTTCGATTTTAAAATGAAGAATAAAAATCACTCCAAAACCGCTTCAATAACGATAGTTGGTACAGACCATTTTACGAGACGTTTCTGAACTCAATTCATGAATGAAATTTTGACAGAAAGCTCAGAATCGCTGACATAACGCACGTAAAAGCAACATCAATATCAGCAGGATCCGTGACACCTCTCAGTTTATAAAATGGTCTATATGGGCAAACTGTTATTGTAGCGATTTTGAGCAGATATCGAGCAGTTTGAATTCGTGATTTAAAAATTGAAATAAATCACGTTTTACTTAGAAAATGTAGCTCTTTCAGATGATATAAAAAACTGACATGGCCAAACAACCCAATTGTCAAAAAACGGTTTCAACGACTAGACAATTTCTCTCGTCAAGATTCAACCAAAAAAAAAATTCGTTCGAAATAAGTTCGTTTCATCCCGAAGTCAAGATAATAGTACTGAACAGTTTGCTACTTTTATGGTGGCGAACCAGCCTGTGGCTGAAAGCCACCTTAATATAGTAATAATAAAAATAAAGTTTGCTACTTTTTTGAATATCCGGCATCATTCAGTGAGATCAGGACAAATGCTTAAAAATAGTATCCTAACCATTACCAAAGTTTACCAAAGAAGGTTTACCACTGTTTGGAAAATGGACTCTATTTGCTCATAGCTTTCAGCATACTGCTTCCGATACTCAGGTTGATGCTGCTTAATGTTGCCTTAAAACTTATATCGCAGCCGATCCATACCTTCAGTAGTACCTCTGAACCGGGTAATCCTCCCCAGAGCTGCGATTAATCCAAGCAACATGCTGACTATGACGAGGGAGAAAATATCATCGCACTCGTTTTTTTCTGTCATGAATAGCCAGCAACCATCACAGTAAGCGTGGAGATCCGACAAGTGCTTCAATATCTTGTCTCTTTTGTTGCCATTTTCGGGTTCGCATTGTCAATCGTCGTGAATATACAGAGTTCACTGGGAAATATCACTGCAATGCAAATCAAGGTGATTTTTGGAATATCAAAAATCGTTTTAGTAGCGTGATTATGTCAGTGCCAGCTTGAAGTTTGTTGCTATCAGGATTTTTTAAATTTGATCTGCTTTGCGGTCCGTGACGATCCCAACTTAAGTTATGGCCACAATGAACTAGGTTTATAATTTCAAACCAGTGGTTATAGGTGTCGCTTGGTGGACTGGCACAACAACCCCGAGTATTCGGAACACAACCGGAACAGGTCCGCATTTTTACATTTTTCAATGAGAGGCATGGTGGGATTTTAAGCACTGCTAAGCACTGCTTTAATCATCGTTACCATGTTACTGAAACATATTCCGGCCAAATATCCGAAACCAGTCGATTAACTCCGGCCATCCTCTTCGTTAAAAGAAAATATGAATGAAAACTAGGAGAAGCAAAACCGTTCCGAACCGAAATTGAACAGTTTCAAAGTTGAACCGTGCCAAAATTTAACAGGATCTGTATATAAATATACATACCCATACATATTTAAAAGTTTCCTGTTTTGCCAACCGCGATTTATTTTTTGCCGCGAACTGACACTGTCTTTAGTTTAACCTACAACAAGCACAATATTCAAGAATTAAATTAATAAACTCATACTGTCAAAAAACAAATAAAAATGCAATATTATTTTTCAGATATGAGATCATTTGAAAAATATTAATAGAATTCTTTTTATTCCAATTGGTGTTATGAAGAAGCATATTCTCTACTAAGAATAAAAATAAATGATAATACAGATTCAAAATGTACCAAACTAAAATACGCTCAGTTACAAAACGAAGTAATAGTTGTTTATTGACAATGCTTCTAGTCGCCGTGCAGCCAAACCGAACCAAGCGTTGAAAAACATTTACCGCCGCAATTGCTGTGTACAAGCTGTTACAGAGAATTTTTTGTTATAATATCATTATCAAATGCTCAAACGATTCGTTACTTTATAATAGATAGATTATTATTTCTCATATCCACTGGGTGTCAATAACTCAATCTGAGAAAACGGCGCTTAGTTCGGTCTTGGTTCATTTTGTAATGAACCATGCATCGTAGTTGGCTGATTCTGGTGTTGCATCATTTTGGCGTATTGTCAGTAGTATGATATTGACTTTCCGCAGCTCTGATCCTCCCATTGAAGTTATCAAACCAGCGGCTGGATCTTTAGCTGTTGTTCGCGCAGCCTGGGAGATGAACTGAATGCGGAAAGGGCTTTGATATAGAATCAGCTCCAACTTCGGTAACTTCAGTGCTCTGTTGATGAACGTCAGTTTGGTTGGTGGTTTTGTTACAAGCATCTGAAAAAAAAAAACATTTTATTCGGTTAGAGAAAAAAAAGAGCATTTATTATATTATTATATAATAGAACGAACTCTCTTACCTGATATGAAAGACAAAATAATTTTTTTATGAAATTTAGAAGTGCAACAGGAAATTAGTCTGAAAGTTGAAAAACAGTTGCTCTTAACTGTTGTAAGTATTCTCCAGCCTTAGCAGCGAGCGGAGTCCCTACAGCGCTCCAACAGCCTTAGGGTCGGCTTACTAGGGAAATTTCGCGGTTCCAGGAAAATGCTTGGTTGAGTCTCTACGTTCACAAATTTTATTCTTAGCTTTCGACCCCTCCTTAACTTTAGCTAACCTTTAACCACAGACTAACAGACGTAACACTGGAACCTAGTTCCATCGCCACAAAAAACGTTCATTTCAAATTTTCCATCGAAAAACACTCATCGCGCGAAAACGTCGTCTGGGGCGCTGTCATGCAATCCCATACACGCTCACTCTGGATAACCCAAAACTGAGTCAAAACCTAATCAGTTTCGCTGAAACCGTATGTATTCAAAATTGAGTAGAAGTTGTTTTACTCATTTTTGAGTACCACCGAATGTTATAAAAATTGAGTAAATATTACCCATATTATACCTGATGCGCGATGCGTAAAAGTTACTCATTTTCGACTCAAAAATGAGTACTTTAAGCTTCAATGAGGGAATTTTGGAAAAATTATCATTATTGACTCGATATTATTATATTTCGCCTTTTTAATAAATTTTATTTTAAAAAGGCTTATTTCTAGAAACTTACCTTTGTTCGCCGAGACACGGGAGATCTTTGAATTTATTCGCCGTATATCCAACCAACGAGTCCTGGTGAAAAAAAAATTGGCATCAGTTGCAGTAAATTATTTCAAATTATAAATTACCTACCGATAACAACTAATTTCCAACATTTCAATTTATTCCTTTTTTCAGAAGGTTTGCTTGGTTTGCTGTTTGCTTTCAATTGCAAAAAAATAACAACAACACGCAAGCACCAGTCACCCAATTTTGAGGAAATTTGCCGCCATGATCAATTAATTCTACTCATTTTTTGACGTCTTCGAACAACTGAACAAAATGATTAAAATTCAACTCAGCCGCTGAGTAGCCCAGAGTGAGCGTGTACACGCTCATTTTTTCTACTCTAAAGTGAGTTAGATATCACCCACTTTTGAAAAATGTGGAGGTACCCTAATTAGGGTACTTTTACGGTTACTCACTTCTGAGTAAGGGCATCATACGTCAAAAACTGAGTAGAATCTACTCTGTTCATGCGAACCAGAAATTAACGAAAATGAGTACAAGTTACCCAGTTTGCCTAAATACGGAAATTTTATGATTTTGGTTTTTGTAAATCTGACTCAATAAATAAAATAAATTCAGAACAATAAAAAACACAGATTTATTTTTTATCGAAATATTAGAAAATTTACTAAATCATTCCCGTGTCTTCATTGAATGCGGCATCCAACCGGTTGACAGCTGCCCGTGAACTGTGACTTACATTTTTGTGCCAGATAATCCGTCATCATTCGTCACCTAATACTGCGAAGGATTTAAATTGCATCGATTGTTGAGCACTGTACATCAATACAAATGTTTCCGTTTGTTATCACGAATAAACGAAGTCCGGCTTTAAACGGCATCGTAGAACACACAACATGCGGTTGTTCATTTTGAGGAGATCTTTTAGGTGTTTTCAAATCCTCTGCAATACTGATGTTGGGCTGAAATTATTATGAAATATTATACGTTGTTTGTAATGTAATTGATTAAGAAATTATTGATTTGATGAAAGATCAGATACTTACTGCTAGCCAACGATAAAAAAGCAACACCAATTGTTCTTCGGAAACCGATTACATTGCTGTTGAAAACTTTTGACATATACATATACTCAGAACTGAGTAAACATCATGGATAATAACTCAGAACTGAGTAAACATGGTAATTATGAAAATTTGGGTTAATGTTACTCAATTGTCCAGTACTCGATTACTCCCTTTTTGACATTTTGCATAAGAATACCAAACTGAGTAGATTCTAATCAGAATAGAGTTGAAATAAAGCAGCGTGTACATATTTTGTAGTTCCCCATTTGACACATGCAGTAACGCTGGCGCTGATGTCAAAAAACATGACGCAGCGCGAACACGCGAACAGCAGATGGTGCTATTGTTACTAACGTAAAGTACTGGAATCATCCAAACGATTATTTTATTGAAAATTTGTTCGACGTGTTATGTCTGTTAGTCTGTGCTTCAACTTTGTTTCTTCTCCGGGGCCCAGTTTCACCTTCGCACACCGTCCACCGTCTCGTTCGGCCCTCCTTCCCGCTGCACCGGGTTTCTGCACCACCACGTTCTGTCCGGCGTCGACTTGCGGCCTTTGCCCCTGATGGCGTCCTCAATCGCCGGCGAAGTGTCCAATGGGAATCGTGGTGTTCTCGACGTTTTTTTTTATCAAATACAGTGGGGTTCTGGGGAATACGCGTCATATTTTGGCCCGATTAGCTAATTGGTGACGAGGCAATTGTACCTTACTTGCTGTTCACTATATCCACACATTTTTTTCTATCTTTAAATTTCTTCTCGCTTTTGAAACTTTCGTAGGTCGCGACCTTTCAGTTTTGAATCTGGTTCCAAAGTGAGTGTAGTAGCTACAGCAGGTCATTCCTCCTTCCTCTAAGACATTGGCCTCGTCTAAATTCTCGCGCCAATAATCGTAGCCGCGCTTTTTCCCCATCTGTCATCTATATTTTCGCCTGCTCCGCGTAAATTCCGGGACTCGCGTAAAAGAACCGCATTAATTCCGGAATCCGCGTAAAAAAACGCGTAAATTCCGGAATCCGCGTAAAAAAAACGCGTGAATTCCGGAATCCGCGTTAAAAAACCGGGTAAATTCTGCGATCCGAGTGAAGAGATACCGAAATCCGCGTAAAAAAACGCGTAAATTCCGGAATCCGCGTAAAAAAAAACCCGCGTATATTCTACGATCCAAGTGAAGAGATACCGAAATCCGCGTAAAACAAAAATACCGCGTAAATTCCGGAATCCGCGTAAAAAACGCGTAAATTTCAAAATCCGCGTAAAAAAGGCGCTTAAAAAGCCGCGTAAAAAGCGACCTTAGGGTACTCAAGAATGCGATATTACTTACTTGGAATATATAGAACTATGCGAAAAACATTATGCTGCTCCTATTCTCGGAACCATTCTGAAATACACTACGGAATCCTATGGTCCCCGTGGTTCTGTGGTTAGCGATGTCAGTCGGCTAGCTCTTCCTCACACAGTTTCACAGGGTTTGATTCCCGATCGGGTCGAGGATCTTTTGGAGCTAAAAATTTCGTTGTACTCATCCTACACCTGCAAAATGTGCCAAAAACAAAACCGATAACGAATTCTCTCAACTAATTTAGTTGATCGAGACCGCTATTAGCCCTCCAGGATAGCCTGCGATATTGTTTGTTTGAATCCTATTTCGTTTGTTGATTATAAAAAATAACATCCGATTTTACTTTACATAATAAAGCGAACAGATTAAGTTCACATCTTACGACAACTGATCTAAATATCCATGGAACCAAGTGACGAAAATAGTCAACATGTGGTTTGACGAATTAGACTGATTCATATGTCGATTGCACAAGCACCCGATTTAGTTGATACATGCGTATTATATCATCTGTCAAATTCTTTTAGCGGGATAAGTTATTCATTTAGCGAATATCTTTATCCCACTGCATCAGGGCAAATCTGCCGAGCAATAAAACAACGGCATCGCGATTTACGACGCAAGTAAGAAAGAGATGCCAGATAATTGTTTACGAACTAAGCACGTGCGGTAGTGGGTTGAAGCTGACAAATTACATCATTTTGTGTGTAATTTAGAGGTTTATTGTTCAGTTGTTTGTTCTTTTATTTCTTCAACGCCTTCACCTGAAATATCGAGCGTAGCGATCCTCCATTTTTTAAGCAAGAAGTAGAGTGAGGTGCTTGCGCTTTATCATTTGGCTTCTCGTTGGATTTTTTCTATGAAAAAGTAATGACCAAATACATAAAATATTTACTACAGCAGTAAGACAGATGAGCAAAGTTCATTTTCTTTGACATAGTTTCACCGCAATGAAATTAGAAAACCTTTTCAAAGCAGGAAGAAAATACACAATCGGCGCTCCCCTTTGGAAAATTTTCCCAGTTGTCAGTTCATCCAACTAACGAACACGATTCGCTAGTTGGGTGGCAGTCATGTTCCAACCAACGAATTTCGGCTGTATGAGCAGGTTCCGTGGTGTCAATTTCAGTGTACTTAGCGTTACGCTTTTCTCTTTTCATTATCGGGATTTACACTCGAAGTTTTTCGCGTTACCCACATCTGACAGCTTGTTGACGTTTGCATCGCCCCGCATTAGTGTTGGTGTGCGATGTTTTTTCATGATTGCTTGCGCGACGTCGTCGTGTCTTGTTTTTTTAGCAGCACTCTTCCTCCCGCACCCGCAATCAAACACAGAAAACTATACAACCGCAAGCGCGTATACGAAAGCAGCAGCAGCAGCAGAACAGTACCAGTGGTGGAGTTGTAGGCAGTGGCAGACAGACAGCAAGCAGTTTGTGGGAAGAGTCATCAGCAAAAGTGAAAATTTTCATTCGTCTTGAGGTCCCGTTTGTCAGCAGTAAGCAGCCCAAATTTGCATGTTCGGTTTGAAGAAAAAAAGACAAGTTTCGTCGCGCAAGTGGTTTGTCTTCGCTAGGAGATTTGGCTTTTGTTTTTGCTATCGGGAATGTGCAATAATTTTCGGCTGGCTATAATGTGCAAAGCATAAAGTGGAAGGAGGATTGCGTGTTGAGGAAAAGTTTCGCTTTTGAGCCATCATCACGAGTGGTGAGGGGTGTGTTGGCTGCAAAAAAAAAGTGCAGAAGAAAGAGCTTCAGGTAAAGTGCATTTCGGCCACGGCAATAAAGGGAAATTCGAAACAATTTCCAGTGATAAGTTAGGGTAAAATTTGTACAGGCTTTTCGGGGCACAATAGTTCTCGCGAGTTTGAGTGTTCTGTGAGATTTCCAGCAGGAAATTTTTTTGGAAAATGTGCGAAAACAGCAATGCTTAGTAGCTTTGCAGCATAGCTTAAATTTTGTGTACAATGGTTTCGCTATTCGATTGATTTTTTCATCGCTGACTAGCTTCCACATCAGCTGCTGTAGTTGGATTACCGTTTAGCAGAAAGAAAAAAAAGAAAAACAAACGCAACCCCGGACAGAAGAAACCTTTAGTGGCAGCAGCAGCAACAGCAACAATAACACAAAGTGTGAAGCAAACAGTTGAAGAAGAGCCAGTTTCTCTTCATTAAAAATCTATTTCTATAGATTTTGTATGTACCTATTGAGTGTTGAAATATGAAATCTACAGCATTTTAGCACCAGGTAGGTTCAAGAAGAAATAACCGTGGTAGATTTTGAGGGTCGTGTTAATTTTAGGCCCAATGGAAACTTTTATTGATTAAGTTTACATTTTGATTATTTCATAGGAAAAAAACTGCAATAGTATTTCACAAATGTACAACTTAACAATTTAGTTCCAAGTAAGGTTACTAAATCGGACTGGTTTTTGTAAATTATATTATAAAAATCAATATTTAATTGAAATACCAATTGATTTCGAAAACACGTTGACTGGTTTGATCACCCCTAGTCAAGCGACAAGCATGAACAATCGTGATAGCAGCCCTTATGTTATGATCTTCTTTTCTTTTTTATTTACTATATAAAAATGGAATTCCGTAACGCTTGATCTTATTGATATTATTCCCTCCGTCTCTGTGGTGTACAGTATTCATCATCATTTAAAATCGTTCTAAATCAGAAAAACAAGCGGTGACATAAAGGTTTTTTAACTGGAAAATGTTCGCTGATGTTCAGGAAAGATATTTGGAGAAAAATAATTAGTATCTCATTACTACAATTTGAGATATTATTCACGAAACTACGTAAAACATGCAAAATTGTGACTTTTTAAGCTGAATTTGCCTCTAAATCAAAATTCAAAGTGATGACATGTGATTCTTTTTTCATTAAAATGTTTGTAAATGTTCAGGAAAGACATTCGAGGAAAAATAATTAGTATCTGATTACTAAAACTTGAGATATTATTCACAAAACTACGTCAAACATGCAAAATTATGACTTTTCAAGCTGAATTTGCCTCTAAATCAAAATTTAAAGCGATGACATGTGATTCTTTTTTCATTAAAATGTTTTTTGATGTTCAGGAAAGACATTTGAGGAAAAATAATTAGTATCTGATTACTAAAACTTGAGATATTATTCACAAAACTACGTAAAAAAATGCAAAATTATGACTTTTCAAGCTAAATTTGCCTCTTAATCAAAATTCAAAGGGATGACATGTGATTCTTTCTTCATTAAAATGTATGTTAACATTCAGGAAAGACATTTAAGGAAGAATAATTAATAGCTGATTACTAAAATTTGAGATATTATTCACAAAACTACGTGAAAAAAAAAAACAAAATTATGACTTTTTAAGCTGAATTTGCGTCTAAATCAAAATTCAAAGCAATGACATGTGATTCTTTATTCATTAAAATGTTTGTAATGTTAAGGAAAGACATTCGAGAAAAAAAATTAGTATCTCATTACTAAAACTTGAGATATTATTCACAAAACTACGTAAAACATGCAAAATTGTGACTTTTTGAGCTAAATTTACCACTAAACTAAAATTCAAAGCGATGACATGGGATAGTTTTTTCATTAAAATGTTTGTAAATGTTCAGAGAAGACATTTGAGGAAAAATAATTAATAGCTTATTACTAAAACTTGAAATATAATTCACAAAACTACGTAAGACATGCAAAAGTATGACTTTTTATACTCAATTCGTCTCCAAATCAAAACTCTAAGAGATGACATGTGAATTTTTTTTTATTAAAAAATTCGTTGATGTTCAAGAAAGACATTCGAGTAAAAATAACAGGTATTTGATCACTAAAACTCGAGATAATAATCACAAAACTACGTCATAGCAGCCCTTATGTTATGAGTTTTGAATAAAATTTTCTAATTTACTATTCGTCTGCTGTTAGTATTTCTAACTGATTTTTTTGTTTGGTTTTGGTTGTTGGTCTCTATGACATTGAAATAATACAGTACAGAAGTAGTTCCAAGTGTATCAGCTATTTCTGCAATTTTGGGCCATTCGAAAACCACGTGGTCATATGATCCATTATTATATTCCGAGGTTTGGCGAGATGGACCAACCATGGTCTCAGCCACTGTCAAACGACACAAACAAAGGAGAAAAAAAAATATTCCGAGGTTTTCAACCGTGAATAGTGAGATGTTACCTTCCCTCAATGGAAAATAATTAGGTAGGAAGAAGAAGGACAGATATGAAAAATAGATAAGACAAAAAATAAATAAATAAAATACGTAATCATGATTGATGGGCTGTTTGTGGACACTCAAACAGTTATCTATCAAATGTGCGATATAGAAAATTGCCATTTTCTTCAAATGAATAATCTAAAATACTTCAGCGTTTGTGTCTGAGACCCATTTGTTTTGATTGCTGATGAAGGATATCAAATAAAGGGTATCAGATTTATGTGCAAAAACCGCAAAAACAATCATTCGGCGTACAAGTACTACTCCTTATTCTCCAGGTCTCTTGACTAATTGAACGAATTGAGCGCTGAGATGCACCGTTTTCTAAACCTTGACTGTTTTTTCAAATTTTGAACTCTTCAGAAAAAAAACGGTCATAATTATAGCTATTACAGGCAAACTTCGATGTAAGGTACATTTCGATTTTTAGGTTGTACCTCATATCGAATTGTACCTTATATCGAATCATGAAACATTTTCAATAATAGGGCTTCAAATACTTCGTTTTGTTGTCATTTATCTACGTATAGTTTATTTTGGAAATAAAATCCAACTATAAGTGTTAATCAACTTGTTTTAAGTACAATTTGAAACAAATAGTTTTTTGGCTTTATAGGAGATCTTTAGCCCCGTGTGATGATTTATTTCCAAAAAGTATGTCATCTAGAAAAAAAGAAAAAAATCAAGCCGTTACGTTATTATCACTAATTTTTTTCTACATTTATTTACATTCATACAGACTTTTTATTGAAACTGCTTCTTTTTCTTCTTCTCGTTGTTATTTATTTTTTGGTCCGCTGTATAAGAACCATGAATATCTGCTTACGGGTTGACAACTTTTTCAATAATTTCTTCGTCTTTCAGGATTTCGAAATCTGCATTTTCTTCATTTTTTTGACCGTTTGAACTTATTTTTCTGTACACATAAGGGTAGCCTAAAGTTGCACTTTGCACACTGGTTTGAAACGTGAAAAACGTGATCGTCAACCTTTCGAGTGTGAAAATGCTATTTAAATGCTAAAGTGTATTCGACAAAGTTTTTGTTTATCTTAAGGGGAAACTTTTGATGCAAATATATTTTTGATTAATCTGCCTAAAAGTGCAATGAATTTAATTTTTTTTAATAACTTATCAAAACAAAGTTAGGTTTTTAGCAAAGTTGTAGGTAATGCATAAAAATTTTGCTGAAGACCATTTGATTCTATCTCTTGAATAATGATCACATACAGGTAGTTTTATACACACATTCTTAAAATGTTTGAAAATAAAAAAATACCAATCAACTTTTTTTGGGTGTGATTTCAGAGGCCTACTATATTCTGAACATACCTTAAGCATATTTCCATCTTTTTCATAGGTTTCATGATGTTTTTGATAAAAAATGCACATATTTTAAACATTTCCGAGTTCTAATAAAAATGTCTTTTAAAATTTCAAACAAATTCTCCAGGGATCAAACATTAAATTATTTTTTTTATCAGCTCCTGCGTTCCCATACATGTTAAACCACGCTATATCATGTTTTTTCAGCAACATTAAACTTTTCGGACGGGTTTTCAAACTTCCGCTAAGTGTGGAGTATTTTATGGACACTCCCCAAATGATCAATAATAACCAGAATAATAACCAGAGACGTTGACAAGATAACCAATATATTGTTTATAGAAGTTTTCATACCAATTTCGGAGTTATTTGTAACATAATAAAAATATGTACCTTATATCGAGGTAAAATGTACCTTATATCGAGTGACGCTATCCTCCTTGTTTTCATGAACAAAATATGTTTGAATCTTTATAAATAGCACTTTATTGCAGTAGCAATAAAATTATCAAGATGATAAATCAACGAGGAAATTCATTTTCCGTTGATTTTTATAACACAAAGTTACATCATAATTTGGCATTTGTCCACGGGGGGTGATAAAATCGTTAAAATCTGTCTACGTGGTTATGGATGGTCCCTTGAGAGAAATCGAAGATAGATACTTAATCACATACAGGGTGTCACCGTGAAAGTGATACACACATTTGAGTGCATCTTCGCACCGGGAGGCCTACTCGGTTAATCGAAACGAATCGGACGAAAGACCGTTTGGGGTTTAAGTCCCTTTAAGAAGAAATCAAACAATCAATCAGCACATGTTTATAGTTCACTTATAAGTGATCAAGGCAGTGTTTCACTTGCAAACAAAGAAGAAAATTTATCTCTTTATTTTAAAGCATAAATAATGTATATCACTTTCACCCTGTATTAAATCACAAAAAGCGTTAAATTTTCTGCTCATTTTTTTATTGAAACTTCATTTTTTTTATTGAAATTATTCCAAAATTTTGATCAAAAGATGCAAGACAAATATCAAAATTAAAAATTAAGATTTTTTCAATTTCAACATGTTTGTGAAAAATCAAATTCAAATTATACAATATAAATCTAATAGTATTTTTAAATTATGAAGCTCTTGACAACTAACTTTAATTGATTAATGAGCTTGAGTTTGAGTCTTTTGGTTGAGCTTCCGAAGAAACTTGCAAAAGAAGCCTGGTTTGGATCCCGATCACGTTACAAACACCAAGCAATAAGAAGACATCCCAGCAGGAAGACCACTCAATTTTAACCAAATGATATACTGCTGAATGTGACATCGCTTATGATAATAAAGATTATTGGCTTCGTAAAAAATTCAAGAATAATGAGCCGTGTTGAATAAATGCACTAATTATAAAAAAGGAGCCTGGAAGACGATATAACGAAATTCTTTTATTAGTGACCAACACTAACAATGATGTAGCAGTTTTACAACAAAGTAAGATAGCATTTGAAACAATCGTTATTAGAAATAACATACACTCAGGTCGCTTTTTACGCGTTTTTTTTACGCGGGTTTTTTTTTACGCGGATTCCGGAATTTACGCGGTTTTTTTTACGCGGATTCCGGAATTTACGCGGTTTTTTTACGCGGTTTCTTTTTACGCGGCACGTATCCCCCGCGTAAAAAGCGACTTTAGTATACTTTGATAGCGATGTTTTGAAACAGCGGTTCTTAACCGGGGGTTCACGACCGGCAACGAGGCCGCGAAACTCGTCTAAGGTTGGGAACCATCTATTCTAGAACAACTTCATTTATTACTTGGTAATCATATCTCATTCACATTTCTTTTTGTTATAAAATTAAAATTAAATTTTGTTATAAAATTAAGCATTTACTAATACTAGAAAACTTCACTATCCTCCTCACCTCTCTTTCATGCTCATTGGTCGTTACCTACACCAATGTGCACAAAATGAGAGTATTTGTATTAGTCTATTATCAGCACGTATATATAGATGGCGAGTGCAGCACCGTCTTTCTCTGTGAATATTGAATAATTCTTTTTTTAACAGTTTTACACATTGCGTTGTATGCTGGATAGAAAATAATATTCGTAATGGAATTAGTTTAATTTCTGAGTCAGTTATTGATCGAATCATCGAGGATTGAATTATGTGTGTAGTTCTAAAGAAACATGTTTTCATAAGAGTCTTATGATAAGACAGAATTTTATTGTTGTGATTTGTACTTTTTATGAGTAAATTATAAGTAAACCAATGTCGATGACTGCTTCCTTCAACATCCGCTTCATTATCGCGTAGTTTTTCTCTAAATGTTTTGTTTCTAGTTTTTTGAATCAATCGCACCGAAGTACTTTCAGGATAATTTAGTTGAATATTCAAAAATTTTTTATAATCAAAATTTAATTTTATGGTATTTTCAATGCGTTAACGCGAACAACACCAACATGACTGATAACTATTCAAAAATAATCTGCCTTACCAATTGGTCTTTCCATGTTTCTTAAATAGCGCCAGTAAAACGGATTGGGGAACAGGATATCTAGCGCCTGGAAAAACCTGGATTTATCTGGGAATTTTATTTTGTCTGGAAAAGTCAGAGAATTTTTCCAACTATCAGGGAAATGAATAATGAAAACACAGTATGTTTCCATTTAATTCTACTACCAAAAGATCGAATATTTTATATCAGGAAAATGTTGTTGTTTAAGTAGCATTTGGACCTAAAGATCAACTATAATTTTTGGACATTTGAATATTAAATATTTCTAGTTATTGATTCGGTAGTCATATGCAAGGTTGCATATTCAATTTTGGGGTGTCAATTCAATGCAATTGACCGCGTGCCGATAGGTCGCTCCACAAGTATAATCTTTAAACACAATGTACTACAAACTTGTAGTCCTTAAGCAATGCTACAAATTTGTGGAAGAGAGCAATGCTCTAACTCTAATGCCTTAAGTGTGAGAACCCATATTCAGCCAATATTCGCGCTGTATATTACAATATTTACCACGAATATTGACTGAATATTGCACTGAATATGGGCTCTTACGCTGCAGGCATAGGAGTTGGAGCATTGCAATATTCAACAAACTTGTACACTCAAAATATTTTTCACGTTATAATTACCGGAAAAGTTATGTGAATATTTTCCACTATCATTTTCACGTAGATTTGACGTGAGTGTCATTTGAGTTCATCATGAACTAGTGAGATGATTTATCCTATGATATGAATCTTATGCAGTAGACATATGCATTTCATGTGAATTTCACGTAGAATTCATTTACTGGTAAAGCGAAAAGCATTTGAGTATCCGATAGCTACCACGTTTTATGCAAAGTATATTTTTTATTTATTCCTTTAATTTTTAATAGATCAGAAATTGTTTTCAGACATTATCGACATATATTGCGAAATAAATCTCGGGTATACAAATTCGTCAATTCGTAAATGAATAAAACGACATCAAAACTGATAAATATTACGACATTCATCGGCGATGGTTACTATCCGCTGAAGTTGCTTGTGTTCAGGTAACTCCCCACCACCGAACTAAAGCGGTGTGAAACCTGTAAGCTAATGACTGAATATTATTAAGATTTTCCAAAAACTCACTTATTTGCAAACCATCGAGAAATTCTGTTTTTGTTCTAACACTGAATCAGACAAACGTTTCGCCATTTTGATTTTTGGATATTTTCGCACAGAGAATTCACGCGATACATCATGTTTGACGTTGTCAAGTTCCCGTAGATGATACGTGATAAACCATGACATACATGTGATTTTCACGTAAATGTTATGTTTGTCACATAAATCATGCAAAATGACAGAAAATGAACGAGTATAGGAACTTTCACGTAAAAATCGTTCCTTTTTCACAGGGTATATTTTTCTATGGAAAGACAAAATTTTTATCTAGAGCTCTGCCAAAGAGACTATAGAGAAATTTTTTTTTTAAATCATAACTTTTTCTTGATTTCTCCACGATCGGACCGGTTCCATTATTTAGATAATCTTTCGCAGCTTTTTTTTTAAAATCAGATTTTCAAAAAATGAGCTTTTTAGATATCTAGGGAGAATAGGGGCATAATGAGCACCCTAACTTGGTTGCTGATTTAAGCAGGTAAAACAACAAAAATTTTAAGCTGTCTTCAGTGCAAAATTTGGATAAACTATCTATGATTAAAGGTACACTATTCACAAATTGAAAAGTTAATCGTATAATGGTGAAAAACACAAATTAGATTCATGCATCAAAAACTAGCAATCAGTCGATTTGTGGGGCACAATGAGCACCCCACTGGGGCATAATGAGCACCCACGGGATATAATGAGCACTCTTATAGAACATATCTTGAAACTATGTAGAAGTTCAACTAATGGGCCAACGTTTGTCGTGAGATGCCGTGATATTTGGCGGCTTGTTTCGTGAATGTTACGTCGCACTTCATAGTGGCCAATTCTGCCTTCAGTCCCTTTTTCTGACCGATTCGGTCTCAAAGATTTTCTTATATATGTTCGCACCATCACTGTAAACAAACACTGACTATGGAAACAGACAAACTCACAAATCTACTGAGATGAATTTCAGGTAAGTTTATGTGACAAGGTGTGCTCATTTCACCCCACCTAAAGGTGACCATTTCGCCCCTACCGAATTAGTTAAAGCTAACATGAGATTTTAACACTAATGATAGCTTAAAATTAAAACTTCAATGATGGTGAAATTCGGGGTACGACTCATACGTCATATTGATGTGTCTACATACTTGATTGGGCCACTTAAACGACCGTAGAAGCTTATTTTGTAGTGCGCATTAATATTAATTTTTCCAACATCCGGGAACCAAGTTGATTTTTTCAATATATTTCCATATTTTAAATAGACAAATTACTTTTGTTCTACATAAATAGATACTGTAGTAACTACGGAAGAGTTTCACATACCATATTGTATTAAAATATGCGTAGTTTCGCATAAAAGAGGGGTGCCCATTTCGCCCCGTGTGCTCATTATGCCCCCTATTCCCCTAATTAATTTTTAACGTTTCTTTGGACTTTTTTCAAAAAAAATTGTATATTTTTTCGGAAAGACAAAATTATTATCTACAACTTTGCCTTAGACGTCACACCGATCAAACAAATTGTTTTGGCCCCAAAAATATTTGTAATCATCAATACCTTTCCAAAATAGCATTTTTCAATAGCTTGTCAAAAATGAGTCGTGTTCCAAAAAATTAAACCAATAGTACAAAATCAAAAATGGTCAATTGAATTGGTTGTCCTTTTTCAGTGGAATTGCTCTAGGGTTAAGCTGACCCGAAGTACTGTTTTGAACGAGACATTTTTCTCAAACCATGTTGTACTGTTTCTGGAAACCTTCCTAAGCCAGTGGTCGTAGGTTCGAGTCTCGGCTCGGGAGGGACTGTTAGTGGCAGTAGCATCGTAGCGCTAGCCCTGCAACTGTCCTGTACATTACACGGTTGGCTGCAAAGTCTATGCACAATAAATAAAAGGTCAAGTTCCGAATCGGCGGAAGGACTTTGCTTTTTTTACTGTTTCTGGATACTGCCTCAAAAATTTTCGCATGAAGCTTCAATGAACACAAAGTTCGAGACAGTTGCAAACCGTGTGTTTGAATATTTTGTGTATGTGTATGTGTGTGTGAGTGTGTGTGTGTGTGTGTTTTTTTTTTTAAAGGTGGCGGGGAAATCTGCAAACAGACACCTGAGAAGAGAACTCAGGGTGTGGGGATGAGACTAGGGGAGAGATGCTGGGGTAGTTACACTCGCCCAGACACCTACTGATCCCTGTCCCGACCCACTAAAACCCCTCCAGTCTCCAGCCCTGGTCTTCCCGGAACGACGGTTAAGTATTACGTCGGGGAGTGGCTTTTGTGCGTGATGCACCCTCTTTACTCTTATAACCTCCTAGCCAACTACCTGGAGACTGGTAATTAGCTACCACTGGCGTGTTGGTGGTTGACCCGCCACACACGTTGCAGCTCCAGAACAATCTGAGAGGCGGCCGCACAGACCGCGTTCCAGATGTCCGGGTCGTCGCACATCCTCCGGACTAGATTGTCCGGAGTAGTGCCAGGCCCGCTCACAGCCATCATGTTGCTCCTCGCTCTTACGAAACGGGGGCATACGAAGAAGACATGCTCAGCAGTCTCCTCCTCCTCCACGCACTCGGGACACGGGACACCGCGTGTCCGAACCTGTGCAGATATTGCCTGAAACAACCATGGCCTGACAGGATTTGTGTCAGGTGGAAGTTCACTTCACCATGTCGTCTCCCGACCCAGCCGGATATCTCCGGTATGAGTCGATGCGTCCATCTGCCCTTTGTGGAGTTGGACCATTCCCGCTGCCAGCGGAGCATCGAGAATGACCTTCTGGTACCTCGTATGCCCCTTGTGTCACGTTGGTCGAAACACTCTCTGTCCTCCTTGATGGCGATGCTGATAGGCATCATGCCGGACAAGACACAGATTGCATCGTATGACACCGTACGATACGCACTCGCAACTCTCAGGCACATGAGCCTGTAGGTACTTTCCAGTTTACCACGGTAACTGTTAGTACCTAGCGCTCTGGACCACACTGGCCCACCATACCTAAGTATGGACGAAACCACGCTGGCAAGAAGTCTTCGCTTGCTGCCATAAACCGCTGAGCTATTGGACATCATACGAGATAGTGCTGCAATAGCCGATGAGGCCCTCTTACAGGCATAGTCGACGTGACTCCCGAACGTGGGCTTGTCGTCCACCATAACCCCCAAGAGCTTCAGGGATCGCTTCGAGGTGATGGTGCAGTCTCCGACTCTGACCACCGCCTGTTGCTCCGATTTACGGTTGTTCACAACCGTGACCTCCGTCTTATGATGCGCGAGCTCCAGTTTCCTGGAGCGCATCCAGTCCTCGACCTTGCGTATACAGTGCGCGGCCGTCAACTCGACCTCCTCGATAGACTCGCCGTAAACCTCCAGCGTTATGTCGTCTGCAAAGCCGACGATCACAACCCCTACAGGGAACTTGAGTTTCATCACTCCGTCATACATGACATTCCACAACACCGGGCCCAGGATAGAACCTTGCGGAACTCCTGCGGTAATTGGGACGCACTTCTGACCCTCCTCCGTGTCGTAAACAAGTACTCGATCCTGGAAATAATTTTCCAGAATCTTGTACAGCGACACCGGTACATGGATGCTCCTGAGCGCGAGCGCTATGGAGTCCCAACTGGCACTATTGAACGCATTCTTCACGTCGAGCGTGACGATTGCGCAGTAGCGTATTCCCCTTCTCTTGCGCTGGATTGCTACCTCCGCCGTCTTGATGACGGAAGAGATTGCGTCCAGCGTGGACCTGCCCTTCCGGAAGCCGAACTGGTTACTTGCCAGACCGTGTACACCCTCCGTGTACCTCACCAGTCTGTTGAGGATGATCCTCTCAAGCACCTTGCCCGCGGTGTCCAGCAGGCAGATAGGCCTATATGCCGATGGGTCCCCTGGCGGTTTCCCAGCCTTCGGCAATAAGACCAGTCTCTGCCGCTTCCACCTGTTTGGAAAGAGACAGTCATCCAGGCACCTCTGCATGACTGCCCTGAACAGCCCGGGGGCCGTTTTTATCGTCAGCCTGATCGCCAGGTTAGGGATACCATCCGGTCCCGGTGCCTTGCTCACCTTTAGGGATTTGGCGATCACGATGAGTTCCTCATTCGTAACCCTTGCCTCCCCCCCTGCCTCGACACGGCTGTCGTCGCTCACGGATTGGATGCTCGGCAGGTTGGCCGACCATCTCTGGTCTATGTCTGAGATACTGGAACGTCGGACGTGAGACTCGACTGCCGGAGGCCAAGGACTTGGCTCGTGGCGTGGAAAGAGTCCCTCGATAATACGCTCCAGCATCGCTGGTGATCGCTCTGCAGGCGCCAGCGCGCCTTTAGTCTTGGCCATTACGATCCTGTAGGCGTCACCCCACGGATTTGTATTGGCACTCGCACATAGCCTATCGAAGCAGGCCCTCTTGCTGGCCTTTATCGCACTCTTTAGCATCGATCTTGCCGAACTGAATGCTGCGTGGCGCTCTGTCCTCTCTTCTTCGTTTCGCGCACGCTGCATCCTCCGTCTTGCACGGAGGCACGCACTGCGAAGGTCGGCTATCGCGTCCGTCCACCAGTAAACCGGTGGCTTTCCATTCCTAGGTTGGCGAGTCCTAGGCATGGTGGCGTCGCACGCCCGCGATAGCATAGCAACTAGTTGGTCAGCAGTCGGGCGGAGCCAACTGCCCCCCTCGCGCTACCTTCTCATTGCCTCTTCGAATACCTCGGCATCAAAGTGCGATGTCTTCCACCCGCGAACGGTCGGAGTGTTGGTTCTACCCGTCGTTTGCCGCCTCTCGTTGTTGTCTACACTATAACAGACCGCCTGGTGGTCGCTATTAGTGTAGCCATCGTCTACCCTCCAGTTCTTGATCAGTCCTGGGCTGGAGAACGTCACGTCGATGATCGACTCCGCACCATTTCTGCTAAATGTACTTTTGTTCCCAACGTTGGCCAGATCTAGGTTGAGCTTTGCAAAAGCCCCCAACAGGATCTGGCCCCTCTGGTTCGTGAAGCGACTTCCCCACTCAACAGCCCAAGCGTTGAAGTCGCCCGCCACCACCAACGGCGTTAGGCCCGTTAGCTCCATGGATAGGAGGTCGACCATCTGGGTGAACCTTTCGGTAGACCAACGTGGCGGAGCATAGCAACTGCAGTAGAACACTCCGTTTACCTAAGCAACTACGTACCCTTCTTCTGAGGTTGAGACAACCTCCTGAACCGGGAACTTGCTCGTCGTACATATGGCCGCCAAACTGGACTTATCCGCAACCCAGTTACCGTTTCCGGGAGGGATGCGGTAGGGATCCGATATGACGGCGATGTCCGACAACGACTCAGTGGCTGCTTGGTGTAGCAGCTGCTGAGCCGCGAAGCAATGGTTCAGGTTCAGTTGCGTCACCCTTACGCCCGTGGTTTCGCAGCCGGCTTACCGGCTGGGCACCTGGCGCCTCCCATAAAGTGTTTGGCGTCCCGTTTCCCGGAACATACCATGCACTTGGGAGACTCCACACAGTCCTTTGCTTTATGGCCTGCACCTCCACATCGCCTGCACAGCTGGCTCCTATCGGGCCCCTTGCAGGTCCAGGACTTATGTCCGCCCTCAAAGCACCGGAAGCAAATGTCTGGTTGCTGTAGTATGCCCAGAGGACATACAGACCAGCCGACCTTCAACTTGCCCTCTTTCAGGGCCAGGTTAGCGTCCGCCGACGGTAGTCGGAAGGTAGCTATCTGGGTCCCCGCCGGACCTTTGCGGAGGCGGATTGACTCCTTAGCCACCTCCACCCCGCACTTCGCTCTTAGGGCTTGTGCAATGTCGCACCCCTCAGTGATTTCGTCCAGGTTTTTAAGCTGGAGAGTCACTTCTGAGGTGAGCGCCCGCACTTGCACCTCCTTCCCTAGGACCTTTTCAGCTACCGTTTTGTAGGTAGCCCCCTTGTTCTTGGCGTCCTTCCGGAGCTCAAGTATCATCTCGCCAGTGCGAGATCGGCGGATACTCCGCACATCCGCCCCCAGATCCTTGAGCTGGGTTTCCCCCCTCATCTTCTTTAAGACTTCTGAGTACTTCGACCCATCCGTCTTGAGTATGAGGGCATCACCCCTACTCCGCGCCTTTTTGACCTTTTTTGGTCCTCTGGCCGCTCCGCCATCATGTCGCGTCGCACCTTCCCGACGCTTCCTACCCTCTACGGTAGTCCAAGGGTTGCCCGTAGCCTCCACCTGTGCCTTTTCCGCGGTGGACCTTGAACCGGTTGGCGTGTGTTCCCGTGGGAGTAGCACGACCAATCGTTTCTTGGTGTTCCTGGGGGCCGTTTCCCCTGGGGACTGCCTCGTTCGCTTAGCGACCTGCCCCGTGGAGCAGACCGACGCGAACGAGGGGGCGTCTGTCTGCACCTCTTTAGATGCAGTCGCCCTCCCGGTCCTGGACGCTTTCTCGGCCGCCTTCACCCGAGCTACGAGTTCTTCGTGCTCCTTTCTGGCTTCATCAATGGTGCTCCGAAGCAGGAGGAGGCTCTGCTTCAGGTCGCCAGCGATGTTTCGCCTGTTCGCCAAGAACTCGATTATGGCATCGAGTTGTTCAGACAGCGCCGCCACTCTTGGCCGCGTGTCCATACACCTTTCGACGGCCTTGACTAGCAAGGGACCGTCTACCGAGATGTCTGGTGTGGACACCGACGGATTCGCCGTTTTTCCACCTCCAGACTTCGCCGCATCCGTCTCCGCCTTCTTCTGCGGAGACCGCTGGATGCCACCTCGTGCGAAGGGATTTGGTAACCCCTCCGCACCCGTCTCTTTTGTTTTTGAGTTCAACATTTTTGTTTATTGGGTCCCCCTACCAGCCGCTATCCTTATCCATAATGGAGTAGTCGCCTAAATGGTCCCAAGGTAGTCTATGCCGGAGCAGTGAGGCCATGGCTAGGGGCGGCTGCCATAGCGCCTTATGGGCAACTATGACACCCCCGACCGGCGCAAGTCAGGAAAAGACATCTGATCCTACTCCTGCCGGGTTCCCACCAGGCAATGGACTCGGAACGTACTGGAAGGCCTGCCAGGTTTTACGGGACGGAGACCCCTGCACCGGTTGTAATCTCGCCGTTTCAAGCCGTTATCACACGACATTACTAAGGGAGCTCGGCGCAGGTGCCAGCCCAAAATCATGGTACGAAAACGAGATCCGACTCTTATCCTATAGTGATGCGACCAGTTGCCGTAATTGGGAACATTACTGGCATCAGTCCCAATGGGCGGTATAGTGCATTTGGGTGGTGGGAGCGGCACTACTCGCTCCGTCGGAGCTGCTTCCGGCCAGTGTGGCTTTTGCGAGAATTCAGCGGCCCAGTGCCTGAATCACGCCACGACCTAGGCTAGCTCCCGAATATATATTAATGATTATTCACTGAGAGTGAAGGTGGTCTAAAATCATCAAAAACTAGTCCACGAGGAATATGACTTATGAAATTGTCCAAATTTGCATGTTACTTTACGTCTTGGGTTTTTGTTAAGAAGAAATATGTAATACGCTGTGGAGAAAATTGGGACTCAACATTGCCTTCGAGGAAAAAATTTCAAAAATAACAAAAAAATGTATTGTTATAATATTTGTTCATCTTAAGAACTAATCTGGGAACAAAATAAAAACACTTTACGTATTGCAACTTGTTGTTTTGAGTCTGCTTGAACCGATTGTTTGTATGCAACAAAAATCGCCAAAAATACACTTTATTTTCGAATAATATTTTAGCATGAAAAACACCCATTAAATAGCAGGAAATGCATGAATAATAGCAATGCGAACATATATCCACACAATCAGTGAAGATTACGACAAATCCCAAGCACTACGAGCGCTTTTTTACCACATTTTTAGAAAAGAGGTACAGTGATCAAAGTCACCCCAGTTTACGGTATCAAAATGTAAAAGTTAAGCCCCGTTATGAAACTCCATTATCTCAGAAACTACCCAACCGATCTGAACAAAATAGGTATCAAATGAACGGACTGTCTTCAAAACCCTATCGAACGAATTTTATGATGATTGAACATGGAGTTCGAGGGTTTTGAAAAGAAACGTGTTCAGAAAACTTTTTTAAATTTTCTCGTTTTGCCAAAGATGGCATGACTGATTTCAACAATCTTAGCTTTAAATTAAAGGTTTAGTTGGTTTATTTGTACCTTTTCCATTTGATTGTAACACTGGTTGACAAAATCGAGGAAAATGCTGCTCTAAAGCTCACAATAGTTACCCTAGATAGAAAAAAATTCGCAAAAATGGTTCAAAAGCTATAATTTTTCAATTTTTTCTCAGTTTGACCTTCGGGCCACATTTGTGTTGACCAGTGTAATCGTCCTTTTATTTTATCCATTATGTGTTAAATTGTAACAAAAAAAAAATATTGAAAGTTTATTGTCTCAAAGATTACACGACTTATTTAAAGAATTCAGTTATTTTGGCTGTTTTCCAGAAACTGAAAGTGGTCATCTTTCAATTCAAAATGGTGTCCACGGTCAATGTTTGGTTTCTATGCATCATCTCGATTACGAAAATATTCATATTGAGTATTATTCGGTCATTTTCGGTTGGTTCCTAGAAGTTGCCATCTTACAATTCAAAATGGTGCCTGAGGTAAATTTTGAGCTCATTGCATCATTCTGGTTCCGGAGATACTCATATTGGATGGTATTTTGTTATTTAAGGCTGTTTTTCACAAACCGGAAGTCGCCATCTTGGATGGCATTTGGAGGCATTTGGAGACATTTTCTGGCCTCTGGGCATCATCAGAAGAGGGAGGGGTGTCGAACCTCTATGAAAACTTTTCTTGCTCTCATGAACCTCAACATATCGAATTTGGTTCCATTTACTTGATTATTTCTCGAATGTGCAAAATTATGTGTTCCATGTGTAGGAAATTCCAGCCTTCCAAGAGAGGGAGAGGTGTCAAACTATTATGGACATATTTGTTACCACTAAAAATATTCCCCTGTCCAATTTGATTCCATTCAGTTGGTTAGTTCTCGAGATATGCAGAAATGTGTGTTTCATTTGTATGGGACCCCTCTCTTCCAGAAGAAGAAGGGGTCTCGAACTATCTTAGTCACCTTCCTCGGCCCCTAAAACCCGTATATACAAAATTTCACGCCGATCGATTTAGTAATTTCCAAGCCTATATGGATCAGGCAGACAGACAGACAGACAGAGCTACATTTTCATATGTTTAGATTGTATAGTCAAATGCGTAGGACGGCTGGAATAGGACTAGTCATAATATTTTTCAGAAAAAGTGGTTATAAACATTGGAAAACGAATGAATTGAATTTTAAAAAATACAACTGCGCAGATTGGCTTCGAAATCACAACTCCTTAATTTCCGGTCAATGTGCGTTTCCAATTACTCCACCGCAAACATACATGTTCTACTATTGTAACGCTTCCCACCCAAAGTAACAAATTTATTACTTGACCCGCAAACCAGAATAGGGTTTGTATATGAGGAATTTTAGTTCAGTCAAATGTGCATAAAAGGTCGACAAAAAAATCATGCAACAAGTCATTGTTCAACATTTCAAAAGCCTAGAAAATATATTGTACTATTTTGTACGATTTTGTACTGTCTTCAGCCACTGTGCCCATTGCTAAATGATCTAAGTTTTTGATTTTTAAAGCTAGGAAAAGTCAAGCACATTTTTAATCATTCGGTTGATGAATCAATTTTCCTCTCGTCTGTCAAGCGTTCACAGCTTCCCCCAACCCCCCCCCCCCCCCTAATTCTAGACGCGCGGTGGCGAGCGTTCTCAGGTGAAAGTAATTTATTCCACTTACTGCAACCACAAAGGTAATCACTTTCTTCCAGTCTGGTTGAGACTCCTTCGATGGTGCTTCAGGAGGATCCATTGCATCGTCAACGCACCACACTGCTGCAAGAAAACTCATCGAAAAACTATTTAGATGGCACACCAACTAGCAGCGTGCTGAATTAATTAACACCAATTATCGCGGATCGCTTCACTCGACTCCATCACATTTCCTCCTCTTTCTATTTACTTCACGTTGGTGGACTTTTTATTTCGGTAAGGTATGGCAACTGCACTCGAGAAGAAGCTGTAAAGCTATAAAGATGACTATGATTCAATTATCTGCTAACATCGCTGCCGGGCACACAGACATGGTTGTTACTCTGATGTTGGTAATGTTTCATCAAAAATAACACCATGTTAGATCATGGGCATCCATTTTCCAGTCTAGAGCAGGAAGGTGAAAACTCGTAAACCTGAATGGATTGTGGAAAAGAATATTTATCCTGTAAATATTTCATGGAAATGAAATATAATTATCCAACCCATTAGGATTTCAGTTAGTACTAATCGCAAAATGAAATACTAGCTAGACAAGTGTTATGTCTCAATAGTCTGTGTGCATGCTGAACTACACAGTACACACATTCGCGAGTGAACACAACAATGCCTGGTTGTGGACGAAGTGTGATGACACTTCGGTGCTGTACTGCCGGCCCCGGTGGCGTGCGATGTTTGTGCACGCTTTCGAGTATGTACATGGTGGATTGCCGCCGTTTGGTGGCCTTAGGTGTAGCAGCTGTGAACATATCCATCCGCATTGTATGTAGAAAGTTGAGATCTGTGATGCGATGGTGCAAAAAATCAACGGCATATCGAAAATTTGCTAATAATCGGCTGTTTGCGATTACTTTTCCCCGATTGGTGTGGTGATGCAGTTTGATCGTTGATTTGGAACACAATCTCAGGGGGTAAAGCGCATGATAACAGTGGGCCCATTTTTTTTTGAATTTCAGGATTCAGAAAAACAGCGAAAAGCGCGTGACATCATTGTATGGCGCATTTTGCGAGTGCGAAACTAAGAAGAAAACTCGCAAAAGCGGGTGAAAGAACCTCTTTTTTTTCGACTGAATCATTCGTCATTAGCATACCCACCTCCGGTTTCTAATTTACATGTACAAGTAGGAGGTACCTGTTGCGGTTCTCGTAAGTAGCCATACGAGAGAAAAAAAATCTCACTTAAGCTTGAAAGTGAGAGTGTGTGCTAGAATTTATTCTGAAAGCAAACTGAACTGAATACACAATTACTGCATACTATAGATCGAAAAAAATGGACGTTTTCAAGACTTCTTCGGGTACATGGATCTGACCTATTTCGATTTTGAAATAATTTTTAATAAAACTATAATATTAAACAAATAACACGAAGCTTTTTATTGCTCGTCAAAATGTTTTTTTTTTGTCGATTTGTTTGAGAAATGACGCAGTTTCTGTGTTTCGATATTAGATTTCTCATTAAGTACTAACATACTAGTTCTTAAATAAATACAACTAGTTGAAAAAAACTTTTTTCTGCTGCTCGGGCATTCTTGTCGATAGCACACATTCAACGCGTACGAGGACTCCTTCGAAGTCGTCGGCCTCTAACCGGGTCTTTGCTGGTTTCCTATTCGACAAAAAAACGCGTCCGCAAAATTCATCCGGTATTCTAATGCTTGATATGAAACCGTCATGAGTTGCACGACTCAGTTTAATCAGTTTTGTTGGGAAACCACGTTCGTGCATGATCTGCGTTTTACTGAGTCGTACGTCGCTTTGAAGTCTATGAACAGATGATGTGTCTGCAAGTTGTGTTCTTGTCGAGGATCTGTCTCAAGGTGAACATTTGGTCCGCTGTGGATCGTCTCACTGGTATTCACCAACAAAATCTTCCTGCAACGGCCTCAGTCTATGAAACAGGCTGCGGGATAGAATTTCATAATCGGATTTGAGAAGGACTATTCCTCGATAGTTGCTATACAGTCGCATCTGTGTCCCTTCTTATATAGATAGGGCATATCAGTCCTTCCAACCAATCCGAATCCGTTTCCAATACTATTGTTCAGATACATCTATTCATAAAAAAAACTTCGGAAAAAGAAACTGGCAACAAGGCCAATTGTTTGTGCGCGCTTTTATCTCCACGTAATTTCTTCATTTAAAGTGTGTTTTGCGAGGAAATAAATAGTGAAATTTACTAAAATTACTAGTGTTGGTGTTCTAAACAACAGAACTATCGGAATATACCCACTTTTATTGATTGAATGTCAAAGTATACTTGAAAAATCTCTTTTCCAAATGATAGAACTTTTTTTAGGAAAATAAATTGACGATAATCAATTTGAAACGAATTTTTCCCTTACAGTTTGGACCCTAAGGAACCTGTAAAAAATATAAAAGGATTAGGTTTCATGGAAAATTGAATAACTGGACATGTTTTTTGGATTTAACATAAGAAAAACCGATTTTTTAAAAAAGTCATCGGGGCCAGTTGAAAACATCATTTTCTAGAGCTGCCGTTGTTCGTAACACTATTTTCTATCATCTGGAGGGTGAGCCCCAGACTTGTGCAATTTTGGGACACCCTAATATACAGTCTTTGGAAGTTTTTGTGCGAGATAAGTGATATTATTTTTTTAGATTTTTTTCTGTTTGAATTGTTTGTGTTGACATACTATATACCTAATTAATTGTTTTTTTTTTATCATCGACGTGTAGAGGTAGATTCATCGGATCTGTTTTGTATGTATTTTCGGTTGAGAGTAGACGGAAAATAAACTAATTTTTTACTAGAACGACTAACATCGAGCCAACGCAGTGACCTTTACTTATTCGTGAACGAGAAGACGGAACACCGAATGTCAACATTGTGCGATTGAAGCACAAATTCTGCGAGTGCCCACGAGTAACCACATCGGCGACCCTTGGCGGATGGCAGAGACTCTCGTTTGATGAATGAATTCGACCAACCTTGGAACACGTGCCAATGACGACCAGAAATGACGTTTTGAAAACTTTTGTAAAATATGTAAACTTTGTAAATGTAAATGACAATGAGAGAATTGATGCGACTGCGCTAGATTTTGCATTGAGTTTAGAAGAATAACTTATGTTTTAATGTTAAAAATTACAAACCCCTATGACTAAATAAAAAATATTTAAGTACCTATATTCATCAACTTTTACCATATTTTCAACGTAAAACTTTCAACCACTTGACAAAATCGAGAAGCAAATAGATTTACTTCAAAAAATTTGTAGAAATTTGACGGTAAATTGGACAAATGAGAGAAGTAAGATGAATATAGGTGCACTTAGCTGTTGAGATGAATAATGGAGCGATTACCCTACTTATAATAAAGGGTGATTTTTTAAAAATTTGGTTTTTCTTAAAAAAAAAAACCTAAATTATTCCACCTAGTGGTGCAGAAACCTTTGTTATACTAACTGTTATTGTATACTTATCAGGCCAGTAAATCACAAATTGTATAGCAACGTAAGTCCAATTTATAATTATTTATAGTCCAATAAAATGAATTCAAAAGATAATTTTCAGGAGGGGGGAAACAGTAATAGATAACAATGATGCTGATTTCATACTAGAACAGCAAATATGTATGTTGTATGTATGTATGTACGTCTTTTTCACGAATTGAAGCAAACTTCTACAAACCTCAGATCAGCATTACATAGGAAAAAAATATAACTATTGATGAAAGCTATCTATCTCGAATGCATAATCTGAAAATGAAGGTTTTCACGACATTTGAGAGATTTGGATTTTCAGAGTGTAGTCGAGAACATTATTTTTTTCGAAGGCGTAGGCTGTACGATAAAATCCGAAATAAAGACTTTATAAAACTTCCTGCGATAACGAGAAGTGAAACAACATGTTTGCACTTTGTCTTAAATTCGAAAGCAATATTTACATCTTATATGAGCGTATTGTATCATATCATAGGAATAAGTGACTTTCCACCTGCGCACACTAGTAACTAAAAAAAAGTCGCACTCAGTATGGCTTTCAAAGAGCTCTGGGGCTTTCATTTGAGCATGCGAACATTCTAAATCGGAATATGCGTTCTGTGAAAAAGGTGTTTTTGTTATTTTTTTTCTTTTTGGCTGGATTTTGATAAACTACACATATAAACAACATATTTACACATGCATACATACAGGCACACAGTCACATACATACAGAAATTGTTCAGTTCGTCGATCTGAGTCGTTTGGTATACAACACATTATCCTCCGTGCCATTCATTGTCTAAAAACTTAAGTGTCTCCTATAAAAAATACTCTTTCAAAAATATTTCAAAATCTAAGCCACTAATCAAAAATCCACTCGGTAGCATTCTGGGAGAGCACAGTAGCTTTCGTTTGCGTATAAGATCATCAAAATCGGATATTGCGTTCTGTAAGAAAGGTGCGTTAGTTTTTGCGGCACATACATACAGACGACATACATACACACACACATACACACACACACATACACACGAACAGACATTGCTCAATTCGTCGAACTGAGTCGAATGGTATATACCATTCGGCCCTCTGGTCCTCGGATCTCTTTTGAGTTTTAAGACCGATTTTATAACCTTTGTTTAGCATAACAAAGGTAAAACGCATAAAAATTACAAAACTGTATGAAATATTTATTTGAGCCCATAAATTGGTTCATGCCATTTACTTTTTGAAGATAATTTCATTTAAATGTTGGCCACGGCTACGTTTTAAATGGTCCATACTAAAAGTCCAATTTTGGGTCACTTTTTCGAGCATTCCGGCTGGTATCTCGCGTAAAACGCGTGTAATGTTGTCTTCCAAGGCTGGAATTGTTGTTGGTTTATTCGCATAGACGAGACACCTAACGCAGTCCCACAAAAAATGATCTAGCGGTGTTGAATCGCATGATCTAGGCGGCCAATTCACCGGTCCATTTCGTGAGATGAATTGCTCACCGAACTCATTCCGCAATATGTTTATTGATTCGCACGATGTGTGGCACGTTGCTCCGCCTTGCTGAAACCACATTTCAACAAGACCCAGCTCTTCCATTTCCGGCGAAAAAAATCAGAAATCATCGCGCGATAGCGAGCGCCATTGACCGTAACGTTGCGATTTTGATCATCTTTGAAGAAGTACGGACCAATGATGCCTCCAGCGTGTAAACCGCACCAAACCGTGCATTTTTCTGGGTGCATTGGCGATTCTTTTGGTTACTCTTCGATCCAAATGCGGCAATTTTGCTTACTAACATACCCATTTAACCAGAAATGAGCTTCGTCACTGAACACAATTTTTCGGTAAAAAATGGATTCTCGGCAAGTTGTTCTAAGACCCATTCACCATAAATTCGACGCTGCGGCAAACCGTTCGACTTCAATTCTTGTACGAGCTGTATTTTGTAAGGCTTTACACCAAGATCAATCCATGTAGTCGAATAACACAAGCCCAATTGCTGCGAACGGCGTCGAATTGACGTTTCACGGTCTTCCACTACACTGGCTGATACGGCAGCAATATTTTCTTCTTTACGCACTCTATGTATACGTGTTGGTGGGTTTATGTCTAACAGAGTAAAACTGGTTTGAAATTTCGTCGTAATTGGTCGTAATGCGCGAAAAACATTTTTCACAGAGGACAAATTTTGGTAATAAAATTCGATTATTTGTAAGCGTTGTTCAGGCGTAAGTCTGTTCATGGTGAAATGGCGAACCAAACTGAGTACATTAGACTTTGACAGCTGTCAGAATTTCCGCGTGAACTGTCAAATCTGAAAAATAGCAAAAAAAATCACTCTTTATAATCAATTATCGATCCGCAACATCTAACAGATGTATCCCAGGGTCTCCCTTTTCTACTAAAATAACCCATCTCATTTATCATTTATGAGAGCACGTAGAGTACGACATCGTGGCTCAGCAGAACGAATCCATACATGCCATTCGACGATTATCAGACGACCATTGAACAACAAAACACTGATTGGAAATCCCATGCTAGTTTTAAGTTAGACTTAATTTCAGCTCGTAGTCGGCAGCGAGGATAAAAAATTTGCTTTAGTTTTTAAGTCATCAGATATAATTGGCGCCGTTAAACATTAAATTGTATTTGTGCCGTGTCAAATAAATGTTATGTGAAGAAAAAAAAAAAAAAAAGCACGTAGAGTTCTCTGCAGTTCTCTTAAGTAAATGTTGGACTTTTCCGTTCCCCAACAGTTGCAAGGACGTGGCCAGGGCGGTAACAAATTTCATGTTGCTGCTCAGGAACGAAGGTGATTTGTTCTCGTAAACAAAGTATTGTTGCTAGCACCAACTACGAAGTTGTGCAGCTGTTTATGCTATGCTATGCTATCTATTTATAAAAAAAAAACTTCGGCCCTATTCAAATGTTGATCCAGATTATTTTTTTTAAGAAAACGTATGAAAATTATTCGGTTTATTAATTGAATTTGGATTTAAAAAAAAAATAACCGTTTTGGGTTGTAATTGTTTTTTTTTAGCTGTTTTCTAGAAACCGTAAGCCACCATCTTAGAATTCAATTCATTTGTCTGAGGTTGGTTTTCGACTTCTATGCATCATCAATTATTTCCCAGATGGTCTCGAGGTACGATGCTGTCCCAACAAGCCAGTCGTCGTAGGTTCGAGTCTCGGCGCGGGAGAGACTGTTAGTGTCAGTAGGATCGTAGCGCCTAGCCCCGCAATTGTCCTGTACACTAAACAGTCGGCTGAGAAGTCTGTGTATAAATAAACAGAAGGTCAAGTTCCGAACCCGGAATGTAGCACCAAGGTTTTGCTTTGCTTCGCATCATCACGATTACGGGAACACCCATTTTGGATGGTACTTGGCCACTTTCGACTCTTTTTCATACACCGGAAGTCGCCATCTTAGAATTAAAAAGGGAATATGAGGTTGATTTTTGGTATCCTTTTTGGGTAGTATTTGGTAGCTTCCGACTGTTTTCTAGAAAGCGGAAGTCGCCATCTTAAAAGGTCGATATTTGGCTTCTATGCATCATCACAATTACTGGAAAAGCCATATTGTGGAATATTTGATTACTTTTAGATGTTTTCCAGATACCGGAAGCCACCATTTTTGAATTAAAAATTGCATCTATGGTCGATTTTTGGCCTTTGTGCATCATAAAGATTAAGGAAATACCTATATTGACAGGTATTTGGTCGCTTTCGGCTGTTTTTCAGAAACAGGAAGTCGTTAGAGGTGGGAAAAATGGTTCTTTATAGTGAGCGGATCAGAGCGGTTCCGCTCACTAAGATGAACTAGTTCTTTTTAACAGCTCACTCGCTTTTTTCGTTCATACACAATTTTTGGTTTTTATCAGTAAAGCTAATTATCAGACACTGTAAGCGAGAGCCATGTGAAAGCTTTACACCCGATTTTCCAAGCGCAAGGTCGCACAAAACTACAATAGAACTCCCAGAAATAAGCTGCCACCAAACGTCTGCCCTGATATGCATAACCTGCATTTCCCATCACCCAGCCAGCCGCAATAGCATGCAAAAAAACAACTTGCAACAGTCCATACACAGGTACAGGGGTTGACTAACGCCGAGTACGCACACGAATGGATGTGGAACGAAAAGAACGAAAGAACTGATTCACTAATCTTCTGGCAATCCGTTCGCAGGGTCATCAAAAGATTCAGTTCTTTGTAAGAGTGAAATCTTTCGCTCTAAAAAGAACTGGTTCGTCCGATGGCTCTTTTGTTCAGCTCGCAGGCAATCCGCTCGCGATCAGAAGATTTCGATCTCTTAAAGAACTGATTTTCTGATCGGCTCGGGAGCGGATTGTCTGCATAGATTCAAACACCCCTTTGGCATCACGCCATGTTTCAAGGGCTAACATCTCAACATATGTGTAAACGAGATAGCATATCACCGCTTCTTTTCATACATCTTTATCTTACTGCTGACAGCGGGCACAAATTAATTTGAGCCCAGGACATGAGTTCATTGTCATTCACTGTTACTCGGTATAGGGATGCCAAAGGCTCGGATTCAAAAGATCAGTGAACCAGTTCTTTCGCTCTTTTCGTTCCACTTTTCTAGTGCGTCCCGGCGTTTGCCAGCCCGTGTGCTGTGTGTGAACAGTGGCAAGTAGATTTTATTTTTTATTCCTGCGGCTGGTGGATGGTTAGAAGAGCAGGCAGCCGTCGGCAGCTATTTTCTGGGAGTTCTATTGAAGTGTTGCACGCCGCTTTACGCTTGGGGTGTAAAACATTCATATGGCTCTCGCTTGCGGTGTCTGATCAACAAAATCAGCTTTAGCTTTTTGCTTGAAGTAAGGGGTGAGTTACCGCTCTTTGAAAAAGAGCGATAGATCACTCGCTCACTTTGAAGAACCAGCTCTTTAGATCAGTTCGTGAGCGGATTGCCCACCTCTAGAAGTCGTCATCTTGGATTTCAAAATAGTATGTGGAGTCTATTTCTGGCCTCTGAGCATTATTCTGGTTCTGGAAACACCCATTATTGAGTGATATTAGGTCATTTCGGGCTGTTCCCCAGAAACCGGAAGTCGCCGTCTTAGAATTCAAATAGTATCTGAGGATGATTTTGGGCGTCTGTGCATCATCATACCATATTTGGTGGTATTCGGTCGCTTTCGGCTATTTTCCACCTCTTCTTTCAAAGTAGGAAGGGCTGTCAAACCATCATAGAAACATTCATCACCCCCAAAAACCTTCACATACTAGATTTGGTTCCATTTGCTTGATTAGTTTTTGAGTTGAGCAGAAATTTGTGTCTCATTTGTATGGGACCCCTTTCTTCAAGAAGAGGAAGGGATGTCGAACCACCATGAAAATATTTCTAGCCCATCTTCACAGGCCAAATTTTGTTCCATTTGTTTAATTAATTCTGGAGTCATGAAAAAAATTGTGTTTCATTTGTATGAAAGCCCCCGCTCATAACAACCATAGAAACCTATCTTACCCCCAAAAACCTCTACTAGCCAAATTTGGTTCCATTTACTTGATTATTTCATGAATTATGCAGAAACTTGTGTTTTTCTTTGTAAGGGAGCCCCCCCCCCTCCTGATAGAAAACTGAGGGGTGTCGATCTACCACAAAGCTATTTCTTGCTCTAGTGAATCACTACACGCCAAATTGGGTTTTATTTGCTTGATTAAATCTCGAGTTATACAGATATTCGTGTTTCGTTTGTATGAAAGCCCTACCTTCCATAGGGGTGTGAAACCACCATGAAAAGATTTTGTGCTTCTTAATATATTATCGTGCCAAGTTTGGCTTCATTTGCTCGATTAGTTCTCGAGTTATGCAAGAATTTGTGTTTAATTTGTATGGGGCCCTCCCTTCCAGAGGAGGGAGGGATATCAAACTATCATAAGAACCTTTCTCGGCCCCAGAAACCCCTACACACAAATTTTCATGTCGATCGGTTCAGAAGTTTACAAGTCTTTATGGATCAGACAGACAGACAGACAGAACTCCATTTTTATATGTATAAAAAAAACGTTTCCAGGTGTTATGAGCAACATTTACTAGAGTTTTTTTTAGATTTGAAATGCATTCAAATTAAACTTGATATAGTTTTTCTTCAGATTGATATTTATTCTGGTTTATTTTTCATTTATCATATACTAACTTGAGATCAATTTTAACCCTTTCCGACCGAGCACACACAATTGTGTAGGTAAAATATGACGGATAACAAAACCTAAATCGAAGCAATTCCTATATAAAAACATTTGATTGCTCCGGTTTTTTATTTTTCGTAGCAACTGCGATGTTTAAACTAGCGTTGTGAGCAATAAAACAATTAGTAGAACGTTCAAAATGCGAGAGAGAAGGTTATTTTCAAGTCATCTTCTACCTGCGCAATTTTATGGGCCCGGTCGGAAAGGGTTAAAGCTGTTTTTCTGGTTTTAGAGGCGTTTCTTCGCTCATTCTCAGGCATGCATTTTACCTGAATTTTGATCATATAATTTTCTGACCTACTGTTTTTTTTTAAGTCAGAGATATCTCCGAGATTATGTTTTTTGGACTTGTTTTCGTTTGCGTGTGATAATATGTATGAAAATTTTGGGAATGTTAATCATATGTAAATTTCATCACTCATTTCATTTTTTCGATGTTTTTCAAAGTAATAGGGTATCGGCTCTATTATCGTCAAGCTTAACCTATTATGGTCAGAGGGACCCTCCCAGCTGGTGTCGAGGTACGATGCTGGCCCAACAAGCCAGTTGTCGTAGTTCTGAATCGGAATGTAGCACCAAGACTTTGCTTTGCTTTGTCAGAGGGTTAAATGATGTCCAAGATCGGTAATTTTTTGCATAATGGTTCTTCATAATGCAGAGTACTTCTCTGCAAAATATTAGTTCTCTATGACGATAATAGAGCTGATACCTTATTTATTGGACCCATTTAGATGAGAAAGTTTGAAAATTTATAATTATTGTCACTTTTTAAGTCTTTTCCAAATTTTCCGTCTGTCCTTTTATAGTTTTTTATTTCTTGGCTTTGAGAAAAACTTTAACGCTTTTCTTTTTTTTTGTTGCCTGCTAGTTGGCGAATGTCGGGAAATGAAATCTCGTGACTGTACCTCTGGCAAAGAGGCTGCTGCACGATTGAGCAGGAATTTTGCATTAACTTTTTTCGAGAAGACAAAACTTTTCAGACTAACTACTAAACGAAATTTAAAGCGTTGTTTTGAATGTTGTGTTCGAACTGATCGTTGACTAAACTACGCAACGGTTGTGCGTTGCACAGTAAGCGGCATCACTAATGATAGCAGAAAGACACATTCCTAGTCTCTCTTTTCAATATTCTCTCACACTCATTTCTCTACTGCACCACAATCCGTATTTAAAGTGAGTGATGTGAGCGCGCCAAACCACTGTTTTTCCGTTTTGTAACATGATAGTAATTGATTTAGATTATTCTCTGTTTCTCAACCTGTCTCTCATACTTTAAAAATTCAAATTTTTTTTCGTCAATCAGACCACTTGAAATAAAAAACATGGTTTCGAGTGAAACGCTCCAATAGCGTAATACATTTGCATTCCCGACAGGCAAAATACGTCTTCAGATATACCTTAAGCTTAGATAACTTTTCAGATTTTTTTTTTGTTTATATCAAGCTTTGCTCTCCCTACAACTAAATAAATTCCAATTAGTGGTTACCATAACCAGAACTTCTAAACCATAAACCCAATCGTTATGCAACTATTTAGGGGTTTAGCAGAAATATCTGTTATTCGCAATTATTTTGTCCAAATCGATCACTGAATATGTGAATTAAAAAAGCTTTGTTACGTTTTAATTCAACATTTAAACTAGAAGCCTTTATGGTTATCATTGGATAATGCTTTGTAGGAGACTCAGGAACCTTTATTTTGATACTGAGGAAAATTTTGATCTACATTTTCGAAACAACTTCAAGTAATCGGGAGAAAAATAAAACATTCAGGTCAAATCAGTGAATAATTGGATAAATTGGATTAGGGAAACTCAGCAGAAAGTCTGCATAAGCGATTTGAAAATGAGAAACCATTAAAAAAGTGCTGGTAATCCATAGGTTTGTTCAATAGATTTGATGTTCAGCAAAATAGTGTCTAATTTATTTACACTGGATTCTTTTTTTACGCGATTGATGTGTCCGCGCAAAAAAAAGAATCGCGTAAAAAAATCGCGTAATTTTGAACAAATCGTGTGAAAAAAGATTTCGTCGTTTTGATAAAATCTTCCGCTACGTGTAAAAAAATCGTGTTCAATAAAATTACTTAAAAAACAATCGCATAAAAAAAGAATTCAGTTTATTAAAAAAAAAAACAAGTAGTGACTGAACATTTTACAATTTTCATGGAAATGCACTGTTGTCAGTTCTATTACTGTTGTTCCTGAAACAGTTCACTGGGTTTTTATTGTCAACTATGAGTTAAAAAAAGGTCAAACATAATATTTCTATCGGTAATCAAACATTTGCCGCGACAAGTGTTCAATTATTTGAAAAAGGCCAAGGCAACGAATAAACAACTCAACGATCAAATTGTTTATGTATGTAAGTATTCGTGTATTTCACTCGCTCGCTGTTTAATCGATCCATATGTTCTTACCGGCACAAATCGTGTCAAGGGCCCTTATCTATTCTTCACATGTCGGCTTTTTTTCGCTTTTCCACTCATACGAAGCGAAATGGATGGTTCTTACTGTACTGTCAATGCGGTCAAAATTAGAACTGTACTACACAATTCACGGTTACGGCATGCAGTGAGTGACAATATTCTGGATTGCAGCAGTAAAATTCATCAAGGTTGGTTTGGCACGGCTTTGCGTTTGCAAGAACCTGCTGCGTGTTATCACCTGTTTTGACACTGCAAGGTTTTGAGTTTAGTTACACGTTGCGAAAAATTTCCGCACAGTTCTTGCTCAAATATTGCAATACCGGAAAAAAGGAACTAATGAACCTCGCTCTTAAAATTCCTTAAACTAACGCCGAACTTTGTTTCTACAGTTGTAACTTATTGAAAAATAAGTCGAGTGAACAACTAAGTTTTTTTTCGAAACGTATCACACGGAACGAGTTTCCTAGTTTTTAATTACAATAATAGTAAAATTAATATTTTTTTTGAATTCTTTTGATAGTACCAACTCCAAAACTTAGGAATCTACAGTATAACATTGGCCGTTATTACAAATAAAATACGTCATTCCATATCTTTGAGCCAAATTTCAAGTTACACTAAAGCTTGAGCTTAAGCTTGACGACCGCACATTTCGTAGTTGCCTCTCCGTGATGGATCAGAGCTAGTGAAACTGCACAAAGAACCACGTATATGGCTACTTAGAATTCATTTACCATCTTCAATGTACAACCATTTAGAAGCTTCCGCTTTGTGTAGATCGATAACAGCGCCGGCTACGTCCTTACGGTCGTTTTGGTAGTGAAAAAAATTGTAAGAAGTCCTTCATAGCAAATTGTATTTGCTACTCTCCGTACAGAAGTTCAAATCCTTTAAATTCGGCGGTTTGTGCGCGTGAGCTTATACATTTCAACTTTGTCTATTTATTGTAGTCGACATTCATATTTTGTTTTGAGGTTGTAAAAATATTACCCTTGTGAAAAAGCGTGAAAAAGCTGCTTCCTACATATAGAAAAAAATATGTTAAGAATATACCAAGTGTTTTAGGACACACATCCATTATCAGTAACAAATGATGTCAGATTATGAAAGAAGGGTTGTTCAAATTGCGGCTGAAACAAAATAAAAAAAAACAACCCCGCCTAGCAGTTTTCCATACCAAGCACAGAACAATCCGGTGAAAATACCCCGACTCAAGGTGCCATTCGCTAGCAACGTGGGTTCATATCTGTTGCACTAACCGCGCTTTGTTTACTGTTTCACCTTCTCCTGTTTGGAAACAGGTACTTCGTCTTATCAAAAACCCCAAGCGGTCGTGTAGCAACACAAAAACACACCTTGCCAAGAGATAGAATGCTACACACAGAGCAAATAAAAGGGTGTGTTGAAGCTCAAATTTCGGGAAACCATTCTGATTGAAAAAATGCGTGTGTAGTGAGGGGGGGGGGCAGGCAATCACGTGTACTGTGGAGAACCAGTGCTGCCGTCAGCCACGCGATTGACCCACATTTTCCAACGTGGTTTTGGTATTCGTCTTTTCGTCGAAACCGATACATTCAGGGACGTCCAACCTGGGTCGGATGGACGGACGGCCGTGGTCAGGCACGAGTGATTCAATTTGGGCCAAATAAACTACTGTCGAACTCTAGACAACCCAACAAGTGCTTCGCAAAAACAAACAGCCGACGATGGAAAATCATTCAGCGCAACAGACAGAGCAGAGCGGATATGGATAGAATTTTGGTTTGACGAAAAACGGCACAAAAATATTATTTAAACATGAAACACTGTGCCCCGTTAGAGATGCGACCATGAAAAATATGAAGCCATCGCGTTCGGTCGCGGCTATCGTTTAACAGCCAACGACAACGAATGATGATGATTCAATGCACCGTCGAATGAGTGAGTGTACAGGTATAGCCAAAAGGGGGAATGTAGGGTAAAAGAGAAATTTAAAGGTTACCTTTTAAAGGAACACTTTACCTTCGAATTGTGATAAAAATAATGAGAAAAAAATAGTTTCCAATTAATATTCGGTTTACTCCCACATCCCCACCGATTAGTCACACCCGAATTGATGCCGTGCTATCCATCGCGGCACTATGGGTCAGTTGTTACGGCAACCGAATATGGACTTTCTGACGTGGTAATTGTAATTTTCAACGAATAATGAGTTGTCGATAACTTTTGAGACTCGTTCGTCAATTTGCTCGATTGATTGGATTGACTTATTTTTTTAAATACTGTAGAACTGTCGAACTAGAAATTTGACTTTTATTTTACAATAGTTAGGCAAAATAAGTAATTTAACATTCTTCTATGTGAAACTTTTCCGAAAAGATCTCCTCTGTAATCTAAATTCCTCAAATAAGCAGCATAGCGAAATGCTTTTGATCGACCATTTGCTGGAAATTTTCTTGACCCAGCACTGGGGCACGGTTTATCGTTGTACTTATCCTACACATGCAAAATGTGCCAAAAACAATATCGATAACGAATTCTCTCAACTAATCTAGTTGATCGAGACCGCTATTAGCCCCAAGACTAAGCGTGCGATATTGTTGTTGTGTGTGATGATTGATAATATATTTAAAGCCAGAATGGTTCGTTTTGTCTACGGTCCTAAATAGTTATCAACTTTTGAGATTCCGTTCCGATTGCTCCTCGGACCAGACTTTTTGTACCTTAGTCAGTCTAACGTTGATCACTGTCATTTCAAGAGACAGCGCACTATGGGACATTTTCATACAAGCAAGCAGACAAAAATATTTTCATCATCACTTCAACGCTTTCGATATTTTCTCTACTTGTTATGAGAAAAAACCTAAATTAATCCCCCTAGCGGTGAGACCCAGCCTTTCTCCTTCGAACTTATAATTTGTTAAAATAGATTTACTCCAACACTTAAAAAATACACCTTGATTATTTCTGCTGGATTTGTTATTCTAAACAACGAATTTTTGGTAGCCAACAGCACAACTATACCGAACATTTAAAATTTAACATATCATCGGCTTCGTGCAACACTGGCACAACTCAAAATTTTGCATTTTTGATGGCAAACAATGCCAAATACTGTTAAGTTTCATCCCACGAAATCCCATTTCGAAAATCACAAAAATTCCAGAGTTATGAGTAAAAGTGCCTTTGCTGCACAAATCGAAATTTCTCCATAAAGTTAGTAAAAATAAGGTTTTAACTCGGACAACGTGAGCACGTAATATGTGCATAATAGACCCAAAGGTGTTAAATAAGGATTGGTAATCTTGAACTTCAAAGTTTTCTTGAAAATCGAAAAATAAATTTTCGACGCAAATTTTTAAACGCGTTTTTCTCGAAACTATGTTTTTTGAGTTGTGCCAGTGTTGCACGAAACCGACGGTATGAATATAAATCACACGTATACATGAAAATAACATTAAATCCTTTCAAATATAAGATGCGATTTTGTTTTTGATTGTGGTATAATCGATTTGTACACATATACTGCCAATAAAAATTCAGATTCTTCAAGTCAACGTTAGTCAGTAGCTTTCAAATAATGTATAATTAAATGTTGTTCCTTATACATTAATTTGAATGATCTTATCAGTAAAATTGGAATTCTTTAACGCAGTTGATATTACTGATCGTTTCTGAGAGGCATCCAAAAAATGGCCTAATACCAATCAATATGGGTTCTTGAAACCTGGATTATACCCAGTGGCTAGAATCCGACCTAAAACTCAATTTTCAATCCAGATGACCACTTCTGGTAGCCTGATAATCATAAAATCCATCATAGAATTGCCGAACTGCCTAATCTGGGTATTTCTATGGCGAAGATGGCGACAGTTTCCGATCAACAGCCTAAAGTGACAAATATCATCCAATACGATTTGAAGAAGCGGTATGATACCCTGAGGCCAGAAATCATCTTCCGACGCCATTTTAAATTTCTAGACAGTAGCTTCCGGTTTCTACCAGTCTAAAAGGGACAAACATTACCCAATGTGAGTTTTCCAGTACCCGGGATGATGCTCAGAGACTAGGAATCAACTTCATACTTCATTTTGAAATCCGAATTTGCGACACCTGTTTTCTTTAAATAAGTCGTGTAATCTTTGAAAGAAGAGATTTTCAATATTTTTACAATTTAACACATAATGGATAAAATAAAAATACGATTACACTGGTCAACACAAGGGTTGCCCCAAAGGTCAAACTAAGAAAAAATGAAAAATTATAGCTTTTCCTGTGAATTTTTTTTTCTTTCTAGGGCGATTATTATAAGCTTTAGAGCAGCATTTTTTTTAGATTTTGTCAACCAGTGTTATAATCAAATTAAATGGGTACCAAAAAAGCAACTAAACCTTCAGTTTAAAATTAAGATTGTTGAAATCAGTGATGCCATCTTTGGCAAAATCAGTGAATTTGATAAAGTTTTCTGAACACGTTTCTTTTCGAATTTTATGATGATTGAACATGTAGTTCAAAGGTTATCTTCGAACTACATATTCAATCATCATAAAATTCGTTATTGAAGGGTTTTAAAGACAGCCCGTTCATTTGATACCTATTTTGTTCAAATCGGTTGTGAAGTTTCCGAGATAATGGAGTTTCGTTATTTTACATTTTGATACATAACAGACAAAGTTACAGTCCGATTATAATAAAATTCAATTGGGTTTTATCAGGCAAATAGACCTTTCTATTGCAACTTATTTTGTGAAAATCGGTCCATCCATCTCTGAGAAAAATGGGTGAGTTCAAACAGTCTTAGAAACATGTTTCTTGTCATAGCCTGATTTCACATTATTATAAATAACGGACAAAGTTAAAGTCCAATAACAATAAAATTCAATAGGGTCTTATGGGGCAACAAGACCTTCCATATGACACTAATTTTGTGAAAATCGGTCCGGCCCTCTCTGAGAAAAGTGAGTGAGTTTAAACAGAGTTTGAAACACGTTTCTTTGCATAACTTTTGAACTACATGTCCAAACATAATAAAATTATTTCACAAATGGTTCAAAAAACAAGCCCGTTCTTTTGATACCAAATTTGTTCAAATCGGTTTTGTAGTTCTGAGCTAATGAAGTTTCGTGATTTCCACATTTTTAAACATAACCTCTAAACTAAAAATCCGATTACAATAAAATTCAATAGGGTCTTATGGGGCAACTAGATCTTTCATTTGCAATTAGTTTCATGAAAATCGGTCCAGCCATCTTTGAAAAAATCGAGTGAGATTGGGAGACCGTTACATACATACACATACACACATACAGAAAATGCTCAGCTCGTCGAACTAAGTCGATTGATATACGAGATTCGACCCTTTGGAGCACTTTTATACCTTTGGTTTTTTCAGTGATTGCTATACCTTTCTAGGAGAAAGGCAAAACATGTATATCTAGTTTCTCTTCTAAGCACTTTCACAGATAAAACTTTGAAACTTTGCACGGATGTTTCTATGGTCAAAAGATGCTATTTTGTGCTATTGGTTTAATTTTTTGGAACACGACTCATTTTTGGTAAGCTATTTGAAAATGCTATTTTGGGATGGTAATGATGATTATAAATATTTTCAAAGCCAAAACGGTTTGTTTGATCGGTATGACGTCTTCGGCAAAGTTGTAGATAGTAATTTCGCCTTTCCGAAAACAATATACACTCCAAAAAGATATTAAAAAAATATGAATCCTGATCCAACGTTTACTCTCCTACTAACAAAAAAACCTCCCTCCTGTGATCTTTGTGGAAATGCAGTGGTAAACACGATCTCCAAACAACAAAGGTCACGCTAGAATATCCCTTCTTTCTTCCCACCTGATTGCAAGGATATGGCCGGCGCAGTTATTGATCAATGAAAAGTATTGAGTGATTAAAACTTGTACAATGATAATGGTCGGTCACTACCAGCCCTATTCACTGTGCAATTTTACTGATTTGGAGCAATCACGGAATAGCAGCCATTGATGTGTGCAATCAGTCAAGTTAAGCTAAGCTAAGCTAACTGTGATCTGGGGATACTCCCCAAAATGATTTTTTTTTGTATATTTTGGCGATAACTCGGTTTGCTTAGAAACTATCTTTTTTTGTGTCTTCTACGAAGTTGTGTGTTTGGATGATGATCGATTCCACAAAAACAATCCCGGTTTTGATTGCGCTTAAACTTTGCATAGATGTGCGGGGCCTACCTCGAAGTTCTCTATCGGGATTTCTGCTTAATATAATCTTCACAGTTCGTTCTTCCGGCATTCTAGCTACATGTCCAGCCCACTGCAACCTGCCGTATTTTATCCGTTTGACTGTATCCGCCAATTTGTACACCTAGTACACTTCATGGTTACGCTCTAAAACACCAACAGCTCGCCGATCGGCCTCTTTCAATGTCCATGCTTCATGACCGTAGAGGGCCACGGAAGGATAAGTTTTTTGTAGAGTGCAAGTTTAGTACGGGTTTGCAGACTGACGGACCTCAGCTGGTAACGTAATCCGTAGAAGGCCCTATTTACAGCTGCTATCCGCCTTTCTATCTTACGGCTAACCTCGTTGTCACATGTCACTAATGTACCCAGGTAAATTGAATCGTCGCCTACTTCAAAAGTTACCCCATCTAACACCACCTCAGCACCAGCGTCCTTTGGACTACCCCGTTCTCTACCAGCAGAGAGTTTGTTTTGGTAGAGTTAATGATGAGCCCTATTCTCGCAGCTTCCCTCCTGAGAGGTCCGAAGGCTCTTCTACTGCTCTACGGTTGAATGATGTCGATATCGTTCGCAAAACTTAGAAGCACGCCTGCCCTCCGTATAGCACCCTCCAATGCGATGTTGAACAATAAGTTTGACAGCCCGTGTTCCTGCCTCAAACCATCTAACGTCAAGAAGGAGTCCAATATCTCGCCGGCTATCTTGACGCATGATGTAGAGCCTTCAAGGGTGGCACGTATCAGATTAATTGGTTTTGTTCGAGCATAATTCACCATAACTCATTTTTCCTCACTGTATCGTACGCTGCCCTAAAGTCTATGAACAGATGGCGAGTCTGCAAGTTAAATTCTCGAAATTTATCGAGGATCTGTCGCAGGGTTAACATTTGGTACGCAGTGGAGCGTCCTTCTCGAAAACCACATTGATATTCGTCAACAACGGTCTCAGTCTATGGAACAGAATACGGGAGAGAATTTTGTAAACGGTGTTGAGAAGGATTATGCCCCGATAACTACTACAGTCCAGGCGGTGGCCTTTCTCGTAGATCGGACATATGAGACCCTCCAACCAGTCCGAGGGTAATTCTTCATCGGACCACACTCTCAGCATGGTCCGGTGTGAAGCACGATAGAGCTGTTCGCTCCCGACTTTGAATAGTTCGGCTGGAATGCCGTCCTTACCAGTTGCCTTCTAGTTCTTCAACTCTTTCACTACTTTGTTTACCTCGTCTACGGATAGTGGGTCCACAGCTTTGCCATCATTCCTGTTCGACTACGCTGTTTTCTTCACCATTCACCAGCACACTAAAGTGTTCTTTCCAACGCCTGGCCACCTCCGTTCTATCAGTAATCAAGTTCCCCTTCCTATCGTTGCGCATGACAGGGGCTGACACGTTTCGGTTCCTGTAACTATCAATCTTTTTGTAGAAGCTTCTCGCATCGTGCCTGTAGAAGCAACCTTCCGCCTACGTGAGAATACGCTCCCAATACTGTCGTTTCTTCCGGCAATGGAGTCTTTCTCCAGCAGCTCTAGCTTCCCGGTATCTAAAATATGAACTCTGGCGCGGTTCTTTTCATCCGTCGTTCGCTAGCACTTAGCGTCAAACCACTCATTGAACGTGACTGTCGCAGATGCACCCAACACTCCTCCCGCTGTGGTGCTGATTGTACTATGGATAAGCCTCCACTGTTCATTCAGGCTACCTCCAATTTGATCCTCGATCCGCTCATCAACCTTCTGCAGGTACTCTGTAGCCACTTCTCCAGTTGATGCTCAACTGCATCCTCCTTGTCGTCCAGCCGGGCGCGAATCTTGGATACCACGAGATAATGATCCAAGTCCTCTAAAAGACCTCACGTTTGTAACGTCTGAAAAGTGCCGACCATCAATCAGAACATGGTCAATCTGAGAGCACGTGCCGGTTCGAATAGAGTCCTTACATTCCATTTTATATCTGAATTGTTCGTAGTATTTTACCCTCGGTATGCTGCTTCCTTGGCACAGAATGGAAGCGAGCCCCAAACATGGACGTTCCATACAGAATGATTAACACAGATCAATGCTTAACAATCAGAGCCGAGCCTTCCATCGGGCACTAACTGTTTTTACACGGATGGTTCAAAAGTCGGTTCTCAGACTGGATCTGGTTTCTACGGACCAGGTAGGTGGCCAATCTTCTTTCAAGCAGAGGTATACGCAATATATAACTGTGCTACGATATGTCTAAAGCACAACTATAGACATGCGAAGACCGGAAACTTTTCAGACAGTCAGGATGCATTGCTGGCATAGAAGTCCGCCAAATGTATTTTCAGGCTATCCCAGGATTTGCTCAGCAATTTATTATTACCAAACCAAGGATTTGCTCAGCATTTTATTGAACCAGAACCGATTTTGAGTATCTCCACATCCGCCATTAAAGGCGAACTAAGTACTCGGGAAAAGCTAGAAATAGCGTTTCAATGGCGACATGCGTAGGAGACAGGGTGAACGGTTTTCCCAGAACAATAGGGTTGTTTAGCTGTATTAGTTTTTTCCATCAACTGAAACAAGATGCATTTTCTAAGCAAAATGTGATTTTCAAAAATTGTCTATCGTTGTCCTTCGATTTTTAAATCACGAATTAAAACTGCTCGAAATTGCTACAATGACAGTTCGCTGTCATTCGAGTGATTTTGAACGATTTTTATTCTTATTTTAAAAAATCACGTTTTGCAAAGAAAATTATACTCTTAGCTGATATATAAAAATCAGAATTCCGTGAATAGCTAAAAAACCCAATTGCTGGTTACTTTTCGAGTACTTAGTCGAGTTGCACTGCTATGCAGTTGCTGTTGAAGAGAAACTTTAGTTGACTTCAATTTTGACCGGTTCAATTCAATACAGTAGAGTTGTTTCTTTGAAAATAAACAATAAAATGTTGTTTTGTGTGTTACCTCATCGCATGAAACAGCTGCTGGTGGCTCGGTCCACGGTATCCTTGTGAGTAGTTTATGGTAGCATATCCATAAACTGCCGCAGGCCAAGCCCCGCTAGTGGCAGGTAATAGGCTGTTAAGTAATTTCATTTCCGTTTGCACTCTTCCAACGACTGCTGCTGTTCCACCAAGGACAGCGCTATCTGTCTGGTATTGGCAGACAGAGCCACCTCGCGTACCACGGCATCTCCGTTACGTGGTTTTGTGATAATTAATTGGTCCAATTAAGCGCATAGCATTTCTACCACTTCTCCTGAGCTGGTCATTTCTCCGGAGCGTTCTGCAAATTTGTTTACTACCATCTGCTATTCACGGGTTCCACCAAACACAGCTTCAGCATAGCTTCACAGTGAACTGATCGTAAACATCATCCAGAGAGTACACACACGTGTCAATAACCCCCAGGCGCGATGAGTGCGTCTGGTTTTCGTTTTTTTTCTCTCCTCTATCAAATTATTTCGGTTGAGGCACGTTTGACATTAGAGGCTTGCACCTATGTTCGATGTACACACTCTAAGCACTTGGGTGAATTAGTTCGATTCGGCGAATTCATTCACATCTGCTACCGCGCGGGCAGCCACAATTTGATGTTGTGCTGCTGTCTGGTGGAACCCCTGCTAAATATACTAATGTACCGAAAACATTGCACTAATGTATATGAGCATAACAGTTCCGGTGCTTCTCGAGTGGTTGCTCCTCTTCATGCACCGTCAGCACTCGAGTGTATTTTTTTGTTATACCCAGCAGCATTATCTGAACATGCTTCTTGAATGCCGTCGTAGCTTCATCGCATGGTAGTGCAACATCCAGCTTGTTTTCGACGATCTATATTTTTTATTCTTTTCAAACCGCGCACATGTAAGTAAACTAGAGAGTACGAACCGTGCAAATAAAACTGGGAAAATGGGGTTTCACCCCGGGAGAAATAAACTGATGGAAGGAGGGATCAATTATTTATCACACAAATAATGTAACGGAATTTCTGTAAAATTTATTAAAGGTTGATAGTGTCTTAAAGTAGAAATGTACATTTTTATGGGCTTTACGAAAAAAAAAAAGAATAATGATGAAGCGAGTACTGATGTTACAGTAACAATGTTATTCATTCAATGTAAATCTAAAATTAGTACTGAAATTCGCCACGAGGCTTATACCGTTCCAAATCTTCGAGTGTAATTTTTTTTCGTATAAGTTCTTCTAAATAATCATTTTTGAGCATTTCCGATTTTTTTCTACAATTTTACTGCCATACAGCCAATGCAATCTAAATATGTGTGCTAGTGTGGATCTAAGTTCCGGATTACCCATCTTCGATAAGACTAAATCATGTGTTGAAATTACGAAAACCAAGATAACAGAGTACTACACCAGTTGCTATATTCTACTAGTTGCGCGAACGCATTTGAATACACATAGCCTAAACATGTACAATAAAAAACCTATTATGCAGTCTTTTTATAATTCTTTTCTTTGTTTCATTTTTTTTTCAGAACACACTCAACAAAAACATCACGCTGAAAAGGGCTGAAAACGGGCAGAAAACCAGTCATCCACCGAATTCCAGCAACACCTGAACAACCGGAAACTATAACCCACGCCACATTTCTTCTACCGCCGTCACAACAAAGAACACCCGCCCCCCAGTTTGTACTACGAGGCGGTTCGCACTATAGTAATCTCATCTTGTCGCCTCAATCCCGATAAAGATAAAAGCACAAACGCTTCATCGCACCCGCCAACCCCTCCTTCGAAAGAGCACGCTGAAAGCGAAGAAAGTTTTTCTCCCTAGTTAACATATAGTGCAAAAAAACTTTGCACTCATCAAGTCGACTGCAGCAGAAACATCAGCCGACAGCCGCGAGAAAATCCGCGCCGGAAGCTATAACCACTAACATCAGCATCACAGAGCTGGCTATTTGTCCACGGCCACACACACTCGCGCACGACCTCTCGCGGCAGAGAACTTATCGCTCTCGCACTGATCCCGGTTTGCGAGTGATTTGAGTTGTTTTTTCTCACACTATCCGGTATTATTTATTTTGTACGTTCTTTTTTTTTCTTCATCGCTGTGTGTTGTACACAAAACACATGTACTATCGTACTGCTTACACTAGTTCTAAACTGCCGTCGGTGCTTTGTTGCGTTTTTTACGCCTACGATCGAAGTATTATTTTGAAGAAACTTAATCAGCCCTAGTTTAGGACAGAATTATTCTATTTATTATCTACATATAAGTGTCAAAAGTATTTCACGTTGTTCGTTCAAAGCACGAACTCTAATGGATGGTTGAGCAAAATTAGCATTTGACGAGCCATCTGTGTTAATATACTACATTCCCCACCTGTTTACCTCCGTGTACGTGTGTATGTTTGTGTTTGTCCGGTGTCCGTTTCCATTTGGGACCCTGCCTCCACGGGATACCAATCATCCCTCAATCCTTCATTTAATGCTACACTGAACACCTGTCCGATCGAGCCACAGGCTACCTGCGAGTGGCCCAGTTCCCATCTGCCAAGATCCCACCGCGGTTTGAAGTAGCTAGCTAGTATGACATTGACGGTGTCGGAATCGGACGGCAATAATCTTCGCACTAACCACAACCATCAACCGACGGATATGACCGAATCTCTACCTAGTTCTGAACTCTCCCTGTTAGCAAAACTGGAGGCCGCCAACAAGCTGATCGAGAGCGACTCCAAGAGTCTCAACTCGCTGCAGAGTTCCGCCCACAGCAGGAAAAGCTCCGACACGAGTCAAATTTCGCTCAACTCGGGTGCCTCCTCCGTTGGGGAGGAGGACATTTGGTCAACATGGGCTAGCATTGTGGCCGACTGGGAGGCAGGTCAGAGGCGGAAAACTCCCACCGTCAAGGAGCTGGTTCGTAAGGGTATACCGCACCATTTCCGAGCGATCGTGTGGCAGCTGCTGTGCGGAGCGTCGGAGGCGGACAAAAAGCAGTACGCAGAATATATCAAGGCGACCAGTGCGTGCGAAAAGGTAATCCGGAGGGACATTGCCCGCACCTATCCGGAGCACGATTTCTTCAAGGAGAAGGACGGTCTCGGTCAGGAGGCGCTGTTCAATGTGATGAAGGCATACTCGCTGCATGACCGCGAGGTAGGCTACTGCCAGGGATCAGGTTTCATCGTCGGTTTGCTGCTGATGCAGGTGAGTTTTTTTTTCTTCTTATTTTTTAGATAATTTTATAGTAATTTGAAAAATGAGGTAAGCAACTAAAAAATAACTAATAATAACATTCAGATGCTAATCAAACTTGGTTCGATGCCATTTTGCGAAGCAAGATGTTTCGTTACAATTCAGTACTTTAAAAATTTTAAAACTTGTCAAAATTACAGCTTCAAAAATTTTACAAAAAATTAATGAAATGGAAATTCATATTAAATGGAGTTTTTAATCTGATAACATCAGGAATTTTTAATATGATAAAATCAGGAATATTGTGAGCAATGTTGCTAAGTCAGGGCAACGTATCACTATTTGGAGTGGTCGTTATAATCTGACCAATAGCATTAATCCAGTCCGGTATTACACTTCGTATGAAGCGTACAACCGTACTGGGATTTGTTCTCCAGATTTCAGAGAGTTCCAGTAGCCCTCTATCGAAGCTAAGCATCAGCATAACAGATGTTCCGAGTCTTCTTTTTCCATGGCACATGAGCGACATATATCATCTTGAAGTTTTTTCATAACCTTCAAATGAAACGGCTCGGACAATGCCCTGTTATTAAACCAGTATACGTGCTAAGAGTTTTTTTTGAAAGTTCCACCAGTTTGCGAGTAATGGTAATGTTCAGTGTTATGAACCGCTTCGACTGCCTACCAATGAAAGTATTTGTCCAGTTGGATTCCACTTTCAGAGTTTTCCATGCTTTCAGCTCCATTCTAGACCACAAAAGGATTTTGGTCCTATGAACTGATGAGACGATCTAAGTCTTGCCAGTTCATCGGCGCTTTCGTTTGCATCTATTCCACGGTGACCAGGAACTTAGTATAAATCTATTTGATTATTACAACCCAGTGTTTGAAGTGATTGGACACACTCCCAAACAAGTTCTGATATGCATATCGCAGACTTTAAAGCCTGCTTGACTGTCGAGCATAATGCAAATGTTTGCATGCCTGTATTTCCTGCGAAGGCATAAAACAGAACATTCCAGTATTGCTTGGACTTCATCTTGGAAGACAGTTTGCCATTCCTGTGGCGGTTTATTCCTTGATCAGTTACCCCTGTCCCCACTCGATTGTTCATTTTCGATCCATCTGTGTAGAAAATAATTGATTTTGGAGGTCAGGACCACTGCGTTCCCAAATGTCACGTTATGGTTTAAACATTCGGAATCGTCTTTCAAAATTATATCTTTTCTCCATCCAGTCTTCATTGTTGATTACTAGATGTGTTAAGTTTTTTGTCAAGAATTACTTCAAGGTGTTTGACGTTATCTGAGAGTTCTAGAAGCTCACCTTTTAGCCTGACATCATTAAGCATAATATTTTTGTACGTGTAAATGAAACGATAGTGATTTTTGAAGGATTTACATTTAAGCCTTTCTTATCGAACCACAAGGCAACAATGTTCAAGGCAATTTGCATTCGGTTTGCGATGATATCGTCATATTTGCCATGTACAAATATGACTATATCATCAGCAAATCCAACTATTTCAAAGTCTTTTTTCTATAAATTTTTTAAGAAGATCATCAACTATTAATGACTACGGTAGAGGAGATATCACTCCTCCTTGCGGGCACCCTTTTAAGCCTTATAACATCTCGTTGATCCAATGAATGATGTAATTTTCGAAACCACGTTTTTTCATTGCAGCAATCATTGAGTTATGAGATGAGTTATGAAATGCTCCTTCAATATCAAGGAACGCTGCAAGCAAAATTGCTTTTTCTGCAAAAGACTTCTCGAGTTTTGTAGCTATAGTTTAGAGTGCAGTTACCAACGATTTTCTCTCCTGGTATGTGAATTGATATTTGCTAATGCGAGTTTCAAACAGATATGATGACTAGATGTGTTCACCGATTATTTTTCCCATTGTTTTGATAACGACTGATGATGAGTTGATAGGCCTGAAGGATTTTGGCAGAGATTTGTTCTGTTTTATTGGCCTCAGAGATAAAAATAACCCGCACAGGTCGCCACGCTCCGGTATTAGAAATTAGAACTGCTTAGCCCTTCTGTAGTAGTACAAAATAGATTTTGTTCCTACCAGGCGACTTGAAGGGATCAAAGGAGCTTATTTACCCTAACTAACACGCAGAGCAACCTGAGTAGGAATTATAAGGATACCTGTAACTCGATGATGGAATCGTGAGAGAAATCGCATATGGAATCTAAATGTAGGAATCTTCAAGAACCTAAATGTAGGGATCCTTAGGTTTCTTTTAGACAGAATCGTGGGATGAATCGTTTTTGCGATACGGACAAGATATTTTTACGCGGTTTGCTTGCCAGAGGTTTTTTCGCGGTGTTTTGACTGAAGGCGTATTTTTCTACGCAGATTTTCGAATCGCAGATTTTTCAAGTAAAATTTTGAATTACCGCGGTTTTTTAACGCGGATTTTTGAATTACCGAATTTTTTACGCGGTTTTTTATGAGGTACGTTTCCCCCGCGTGAAAAACATTACATTGTTTTTTTACCCAGAATTTCGAATTAACGAGTTTTTACGCGGATTTTATGAGGTACGTTTTCCCTGCGCAAAAAAAAACCTGACTGTATAACATAACACTGAGCAATACGTATCGTAATGTGTTTTTTTCTTTTCCTGATGAAGTTAAAGAATGTAACCAACATCATAACGAATATTATACACATTGCGAGAGATAGAATGGTAAACTTGCTTTCATTTTTGGATCAAATTGTGCTCCTGAGAAGACGGTGGATCTGATTGAGGAAATAAAGATTTCAAATTGATTTAGATTATCTTTTACTCAGAGTGTTCTACTTGCCAATTTAATCCTGTAACTTGTTAATTCTGTTCTGGAAGAATACAAAACCTGTGTTTGGGAGTAATATTGACCAGACACTCGTGTAACTGGTGGTAAACAAATAAAAAATTTTCATTAAATAAATTCAATTTCAGCCAAACTAGATTCACCAATTTTTTTATTTGGCTTTCTCTGATCTGATATATACCAGCGGTTCTCAACCTTTTTTTGTTCGCGTACCCCTTGTCGATATTTTTCAAAGCGATTGTACCCCCTGGCTTGGAATGTTCTCGCAGAGTGGGAGAGAGTAGTGGTAGATCATGTTGTGGTAGTCTTGTTCAGGTTACAAATTGAACTATAATTTGTTTTATATATTGCTACAGTCATGTTTTAAAAGCAAGATTGAACAACAAATGAAGTATTATAAAGAAAACTTGCTTTGTCCGCCATTAATGATTTTTCTATCGTGTACCCCCTAGGGGCTTTCGAGTACGCCCGGGGGTACGCGTACCCCAGGTTGAGAACCGCTGCCCTAGGGGCTTTCGAGTACCCCCGGGGGTACGCGTACCCCAGGTTGAGAACCGCTGATATATACTAACGACGTGAACTGAACACTGCGACTGACCATGGACCTTGCTTCCATCTAGCATCTAGCATTGCTTCAACTTCTCAGAATGTGAATAGAACTTCTCTGAATATGCGAACACAATTGCCAATTTCAACAACTGACACCAGCACGGACAGACTATTTGACCTGACTGACGTCCCGGTTAGAATACACTCATATATATGTTCGTAGCACCGATAGGTTTCGCATAGAATCCCTAGGGTTCCTCACATTGGAATCGTGGGCGTTCGCGAGAAGGTATCCTCCAGACAGCCAGCCCTGTCTATGGGACTAGGATTCTTGAATGAGAATCATGTAATGAAAATTCCTGAGATACGAAAACTCTCACTTCAACCGTTTTGAGAACGATGGGGTACCTGGGACCCAAAAATTGGAATTCTTGTATCTTTTGAAATTTCCATCCGATTTCGATAGTTAGCACCAGAAGATTCAGTGATTTATCTACTCTCAAATTAGCGTCAATCTTACATTCCCGGGAATACGATTTTCCCGAAACTGAAGAATTTCATGAATATTTGAACAGAATCTAATAACTATTGGTTCAAAGTACAATTACTTTCACAGGCTATTTTTATGATTTTTAGTATTTTGATGCTATGCCCTCAAAATGTACCTTCCGGTATTGATTGCACTGGGGCTTCTAGTGGCCATTAAAACAATCAAATATAACAAGGTCAAACACCATCCAATATTGATATTCTCGGAACTGGGATGACATCCAGAGACTGAGAAATTACCGCTGACATCAATTTGAATTTCAAGATGGCGACTTCCGGTTTTTATAAAACAAATTAATGGCCGAATACCACCCAATATCGGTTCTCCCGGAATCAAAATTATACCTAGAGATTAGAAAACGACTCTGAAAACACTTTGAAAGGCTCGAAATAACAAAACAGAATCAATTCCAAACTCAGCTGAAAATAATCGAAAACCGTCCACGGGTCTCCTACAAAAGGCAGAAAATCAAAAGACAGAATCACGAAGAGCAGAATTACGATAGGCAGAATATTTCATAAGGCAGAATGACGAATGGCAGAATCACAAGGAGCACGAATGGCAGAATCAAAAAATGGCCTAACGGTTATGTTTAATAATATTTCGTAGTTTCTTCGTTTTTCCGCTAACTAACTTAAGCTCAACAGCCGCCTGTCAAGGTACACCTTTTGCGACAATGAATCCAAAAGGTAGTCCATTGGTGGCATTATCTAGTGCTTAGGTTGCATAAGTTACTTGAAAAGTGAAAACAATTTATGTAAGAAAAAGTTCGCTTTCGGCAACACAAAATATATATCGGGCGTATAGCCAAGAGTAAACACAGTCTGCATTCCGAATGAAAGTATTCTAGTTAAATGCTTGAGAACGATGGGATTCAGAAAAAATAAAACAAAGAAAAACGACGAAAACTATTTTAAATTTAGTTCAAATCAATAAAGTAATTAAAACTAGAACAAAAGGTAAAGTGACCAGACAGTTAGGGCTTAAGCGCGGGACACCAATTCAATTCTTAGACGAGAGGGGGGGTGTTTGGTTTGGTTCAAATACTTCTTTCGAAATGATCAAAAATACAACGTGCATAGTAGGGTGGAAATGACTTGACTTGTAAATTTGATGTTTAAATGTTTGAAAAATTTGATGTTTGAATATCGTTGTGCAGTAAGGTTCAAAAATTCGTATGAGCAATTTTCTTGAACAATTTTCTCATACAAAAGTTCAGCTCAGTTGGACTTCGAAAAGTTATGCCTCAAAGCGGCCCAAGTTTCTCTGTTTTGACTGATAAAGTTCATGAAATGTTCATTTCGATATCAAACTGTAACTGGGACGGTTGTCGGTATCGAATTTTTTAATGTCGAATGTTTTAAAAATGCAAAAACATCAAGAACTGATGTTATCTAAAACATCGGAAAACTTACTTTCTGGGCTTAATGCCAGATTCCGACGTTTCATGCATCTTTAAGACATTTGGCATTTAAAAATTCGATACCGACAACCGTCCCACAGTGGAGCACTTAGAACATCAAACCTGGTCAAAATTATTTTGAAGGTTTTCGGACTAAAAATGTATCAAGGATCGAAAATATTGTATAATTAATAGTTGTGACTGAAAATTTTCATGGAATAATCCATCTTTGAGAGATTTGTTACTATTCAGATGATGTAGTTCGGATTCAATGATAGTTTTTTGTCTACAATAAATGACTGAACCATTGTGAATGAAACATAGCTGAATGGAAAATAACTATTATTCGTTTATTATTCAATCTGAGTACTCAAAAAAGTCTGAGTCCCTAGTATGATCATCATTGTCCGTGTACGAACATTTCACTCGCAACATTTACATTGCTTCGGACGAAAAAGAATGGCCGTTTTTTTGGATTTTGGCCTAGAGCTCGTAATCAAAGGATCCGAATTCATTAGCAACCTGTTGAAAATGTCTCAAAACACTCATTTATTACATGCCAGAGGTATGTTCTCGGAACTAAGGCAACAATACTGCCGAAAGCTGAAAAGTTGAAATTTTTCGTCGATTTTCACAATAATGTAACTCATGAGTTCAGATTGGCTCGGATGATCTAATGCCACCAGTTTGACAAGAAATATGCAGGCTTTCATTTGCAATTGATTGTTCACATTGAAACTCTTTGATACTTAATTAACTTCAAATAATATGACATATAAAAAAATCCCACTGACAGCGTTTTTGTGTTTTTTAAAATGTTCCTTGGCAATATCTAAACAATTTATAAGTCTTCCAAGTTCACAGATTGATTGATTGATTAATCTAACCTTCTTTGACAATTTCCATAGTTGGTTTTATGATAAATCACTACGTTGCACTTGATTGTTTCGAAAAACAGTGAACGGTACAGAAGCTTCGAATGCAACAACAGACAACTAAAATTTTATCGATTTTAACCAGCCGTAGCAAAGGTTAACGATACTTCTGCATGCTCATGAGCTTTCAAAAGATTCAGTAGGTATCACACTTCATAATAAGACTATGCAGAACGTGGTTAATAAACTTTTGCTTTTTTGACTTTTGATCAGGGTTTTACTTGATTTACTCCTATGTGCGTCCCAGTGAAAATATGAGACATCTGGTGGTTCAGTATTTTGAAACCGCGGAACTTTTCAAAGGCGCGTATTACACTTAAGATGAACGCGGGACATTTCGCGGGACGTTTTTCTACGCGGAACATTTTTTTAAAACACGGGACTGTCCCGCGAAATGCGGGACGTCTAATCACTTTAACAAAAGGCCAAAACGAAAATTATAAAATTCAGCGCAGTTGTTGAAAAACAATTATCAATATCAGTCTCAATCTGAGAGAATGAAATTGCTGTTATATGAGTTTCGAAATTTCGCAGCTCTGAATGCTCATCTATCAGACCAAAAACAAAACTGATTTTAATTTTAGCTCACAGCTTAGTTGGAAGTACCTCAAAGAGTTGAAACCCTAAAAACTAAATAGTACCTCTGTCAACAAGAATATAATGATTATTCGAAATTTTTAAAAGCCCGCAGCTTTACCTAAAGACCCCTCATTAAATTTTGTGCAATGGTGGAGTCGACCTGTTTTGTCACTTTCATGCATTCTTTCTTCAGCTCCAACTCATTCTTAACCACCTTGCACGATTTTTGAACTTTGGCCTTCATTATGGCCATTTTCAGCCCGTCGGTCGTCTGGGACTCCTTAACCGTTATGTACTCGGCAATTTTAACACACGTAAATACTCGGCAGGGTACCCGGGTACCCTCCAAAATGAAATGCTTCTTACTTCTTTAATTCTTGGCCGATTTTTAATCTTGACCCGTCAAAATATTGGAATATTTGTCTATTTTTAGTATACGGGACCTAAAGAGCAATTGGTCTCCATATGGTTCCCGTAAATCCGGCCATTTCGGACAACTTATCAGATGGACTCTAAATGAATGAAAATCAACTCCTGGAGTGATTCCATGAATTTTGATACCAATTTTGTACGGTTTTAGAGACAATTGTACTGATTTGTCTCATCGGAACATGTTCCCGAAGATCCAGATTTGCATGAACCAGATGTGGTCAAAGGTTCATGTTGGTCCCGGATTCTAAAAGTAGACAAATTTTCCAATCTTTTGACTGGTCAAGATCGAAAATCGGACAAGTAATGAAAAAGCAAGAAGCATTCCATTTTGTGGGTACCGGGTACCCTGCCGAGTACTTATGGGATAAAAAAATTCGTTCATTGCAAGTCGTAATATTGAAAAGGCTCCTATTGGAATGGTGGTTTTCAGGCTCGATTCAGGTGCGAGTGTCCACCTAGGGAACGATCTGACTGTGTTCTCGGGAATTCGCCAGATAAAGCAACCTGTCTTGATTCAAGTAGCGAAGGATGGATAAATGCTGATATCAAAGACCATGGAAGCCATCATTGGAAGAAGCAAAAAGAATATACTGCTGAATATAAAAGATGTTTTTGGTGCGTCCATCTACCCTTCATAGAATTGGACCATTCCTATTGCCATCTGATCATCGATAATGATCTTCTGATACCTCGTCTGTCCCTTGTGTCACGTTGGTCGAAGCATTCTACGTCCTCCCTGATGGCTATGCTGATAGACATCATGCCGGACAGGACGCAGATTACGTCGTATGATACTGTACGAAACGCAGTCGCAACCCTCAAGCACATGAGCCTATAGATACTTTCCAGTTTACCACGATAACTGTTAGTACCTAGCGCTTTGGACCACACTGGACCCCCATACCTGAGTATAGACGGAACCATGCTGGCCAGAAGTTTACGCTTGCTACCATTCACCGCTGAGCTATTCGACATCATTCGAGATAGTGCTGCAATAGCCGTTGAAGCCCTCTTGCAAGCATAGTTGACGTGACTCTTAAATATGAGCACATAACCCCCAAGAGCTTCAAAGATCGCTTTGAGGTGATGGTGCAGTCTCCGACTCTGACCACCGACTGTTGGTCTGATTCGCGGTTATTCACAACCGTGGCCTCCGTCTTATGGTGCGCTAACTCAAGTTTCCTGGAGTGCATCCTGTCTTCGACCTTGCGTATACAGTGCGGGGCCGTCAACTCGACCTCCTAGATCGACTCGCAAAGCCGACGATCATAACTCCTATAGGGAACTCGAGTTTCAATACCCCGTCATACATGACATTACACAACACCGGTACCAGGATAGAACCTTGCGGAACTCCTGCGGTAATTGAAACGCACTTCTGACCCTCCTTCGTGTTGTAAACAAGTACTCAGTTCTGAACAGGCTTCGAAACGGTCACGGTCGAACCACTTTTTACTGCGATAATCGTCTTCTTCTTCCTCTGACGCTAGCAAGGCTCGCTGTCTTAATACAGTCTTGCACGAACATGTCAAACGAGCACCGCCACCACGACGTTTCTTTCCTCAAACGTATTTTGAAATTTTTCTAGAAATGAGAATTACGCACGTTGGGTGCGGATATTTCGGAAATTATTTATATCATTGTGCTTGTAATAATATTTATCAACATAAATAGAACGAAGTAGACAGAAATAGGCCGAAATAACATCACCAAACGAATGGCAGTGTGAATCTCTTTGATGCGCGAGTGTCGAATGACCATCCTTTTCTTTGTTTGAGAGGCGACGGTTGTTTTACATTTACGAGCGAAAGCCGACTGTGATGCACGATGAGGAAGCGAGATCAAATGAAAATGCTGACCGTTTCGAAGCCTGGTTCTGAATGCTCCTGAGCGCAAGCGCTTTGGAGTTCCAAGTGGCGCTATTGAACGCATTCTTCCGTCAAGCGTGACGATTGCGCAATAGCGTATACACCTTCTCTTGCGCTGGAGTGATACCTCCGCCGTCTTGGAGGATAGCATCCAGCGTGGACCTGCCTGCCTGCCTTTCCTGAAACCGAACTGGTTACTTGCCAGACCGGTTACACCCTCCGTGTACCTCACCAGTCTGTTGAGGATAATCCTTTCAAGCACCTTGCCCGCAGTGTCCAACAGGCAGATAGGCATGTATGCCACTGGGTCCCCTGGCGGTTTCCCAGCTTTCGGCAGTAAGACCAAACTCTACCGCTTCCACCTGTCCGGGAAGAGGCAGTCATCCAGGCACCTCTGCATGACTGCCCGAAACAGGCCGGGGGCCATTTTAATCGCCAGCCTGATTGCCAGGTTAGGGATTCTATCCGGTCCCGGTGTCTTACTCACCTTTAGGGAGTTGGCGATCACGATGAGTTCCTCATTCGTAACCCTAACCTCTCCCTCGCTCTCGACACGGCTGTTGCCGCTCACGGATTGGATGTTCGGCAGGTTGGCCAACCATCCTTGGTCTGTGTCTGAAATACTGAAACGTCGAACTGAACCTACCGTCTGGGATAGTTCGAAGTACTTCGCAAAGCTGTTCGTGATGAAGAAAAATCGTGGTTGTGTGAAGACCCGGAGGTGTTTGATCGATTCCGTGAATATGAGGCAATGGCAACGACGCAGACGATTGAAGCAATCTCCACGCTGCAGGAACGAAAAATTCAATCATGAACCAATTAAGATGGATTTTTGGAGGTCCCGTCATGACTACTGCCTTTATACAGACAGAGACGAGCTATATGTTGTGCTATACCGCTATACGTGAACGATTTGCTTAATGCAGAGAGGAGATTTGACTTTGTATGATTGATTGTGAAGAGGACCGCTACATTTTGGGAATGAAGATACCGTACAATCGGGAAGCTGGAACCCTTCAACTTTCACAGGAGGCGCACGTGGAAAAAGTCGTCAAACGTTTTGTGTTGGCTGATCGCAACGCTGCCAAGACGGCAATGGAGAAAGGTCTAAACTACAGCCACGAGAAGGAATACCAACTCAAGAACCCTACAGAGAAATGCTGGGAAGCGTAATGTACGTCATGCTATGCGTTTGTCCGAATATCTGTTCCCCAGTTTGGTATCTGGGGTGCTACCAACATAAGTCTATGGACGCAAATTGGCAATGTCTCAAAAGAATCGTTCGTTACCTACAGGAAAATGCCAAAACCGTATTACAGTTTCAGCGCTTCGACGATAGTCCGTTAATCGGCTTTTCCGATGCTGACTGGGCCACCGACAATGAAAATCGTAAATCCGTGTCCGGGTATGTTTTCAAGGTGTTTGGGTTAACAGTCTCATGGTGCAGCAAGAAACAAACCACCGTTGCTATTTCATCAAGCGAATCTGAGTTCGTTGCTTTAAGTGCTTAAGTGCAACTGCGGAAGTCCCAGGGATAGCTGGTATCCTTGAAGACATGAATGTCAAGGATCCAGAAGCACCAGCTATCATATTTGGAAACAATTAGAGACGAAACGGAGCAAGCACATTGATGTCAAACACCGCTTCATCGCAAAAGTACAAATTCAAGTGGATGCTGTTGGAACCAGAGATTAGCCGACATCTTTACGAAGTCATTGGACTCTGACCGATTCCAAGAATTACGGATGCATCTTGGACTACTTGATGAAATGGAGTGATATCAAAGGAACCTGGAAGCTTAAAGCAATCGCTGCCTTAACTATATAGGAACTTTTATATTTTATAATTTTTCATCATTCTCAAACTGTTCTTCAATAAAATCACACGTTTTGAACGCTTTGCATTCGTTATTATAAAATTTTCTTTCAGCCCAAATCAAATGGTTTTACCCATTTAAGTTATTATAATAATTGAACTTTTTAAAACTTTTTCAAGTTTTTTTTCATGTTTTTAAGACTCTATTGAACAAAAACAACAGAGGAATGCGCTGGCGTTTGAGACAGAGCACATGTTTCCAAATTAGAGCTAACTAGGATTCCAAACTATTGATCGACATTTTATCATGTTTCTAATAAGTAAATTAAATTTTCTTTCAATATTGAAATATTCTCTTTCAAACTAAAATATATGTAAATGAAATTATGATAAACATTCGAAGAAAACAAATTGGTTCATTTTATCATTTAATTTGTATGTACCTATGTCTAATCCGACTTCTTCGGAAACAATGTTTCCTTTGGGCTAAACTATTTTTTCCTACTTCACCCATACAGATGCCAGAGGAGGATGCCTTCTCCGTGTTGGTTCAAATCATGCAGCAGTACCGCATGCGAGACATGTTCAAGCCCTCGATGGCGGAACTGGGTCTCTGCATGTACCAGTTGGAGAACATTGTCCAGGAGCAAATCCCCGAGCTGCATTTGCACTTTCAGTCACAGGTAGTAACACGGGTCCGACTTTGCTACATCGAAGGCAGTTTCCCATTTTTCCTTTCTCTTTTCTTCGTCAGAGTTTCCAAACTTCGATGTACGCCTCCAGCTGGTTCCTAACGCTGTACACGACTGCCCTAAATCTGACACTCAGTTGTCGAATAATGGATGTCTTCCTGTCGGAGGGGATGGAGTTTATCTTCAAAGTCGCCATCGCTTTGCTGCTGATAGGAAAGGATACCCTCCTATCGTTAGACATGGAAGCAATGCTGAAGGTATTTTTTTCTCAATATTCAATGGCATGTGACGAATATTACAGAAAAGAAAAATTATTCCGCCACAGTACTTCCAAAAAGAACTTCCCCAGAAGGTGGAGAACGATAGCGACGGTCTGTTCAATTTAGCATTCCAGGTGAAGATTAACACTAAGAAGATGAAGAAAATGGAAAAGGAATATGCCGACTTACGGAAAAAGGAACAGGAGGAGATGGTTGAACTGAGGGTAATTTCACACCAATAAACACACCGCTTTTCTGTTTTTGGTAATCATTGGTTGTGTGTTTTTTGTTGCAATTGCAGCGATTACGAAGTGAAAACCGACTGCTGAAAAAGCGCAACGAATTGTTGGAGGCTGAAAGCGCTGAGCTGGCCGATCGGCTAGTGCGTGGTCAGGTATCGCGTGCCGAGGAGGAGGAAACCAGCTACGCCATACAGTCGGAACTGTTGGCCCTGCGGCGAGTTCATCTGGAGGTTTCGCACCAACTTGAGAACGCCAACGAAGAGGTGCGAGCACTCAGCCTACGGCTTCAGGAAAATGTAAGTACTGGAAACGATTGTTGCTCTTAAGTGATTTAATCCCCTCAAGTGCTTATTAGTACGAGAATGACTTTGTGCTGAACGTAAATAATTAACACTTTGCCATGTTTCCTATTTTTGCGCTCAACTAGACTGCGGATAACTCCCTGGAATCTGTAAGTGACGTGCATGACAATTTAGATTATTGTTTTCCTCGAGTAATAAAAGAGATAAAGCGAAATTTGTTTAGTTGCTTATCTCTCTGTCATTCATTCGCATGCTTTCTGTGTTTGTTTGCTACTGCAGGTATGAAATTCTAGGTCTGTTTAGCTGACCCAGGTATGGCTTCTTCAAATGGTTAAACATTGATTTACATTCAACGATCGATTCGATATCTAATGACATAACTTTATTAGCGCAACCAATCCTAAATCAACATTCGCATTTAATTCCACTGTTTTCGCACTACTTTTTCTGCATCCGCTTCTTCAACCCGAGGCTGGTAGTCGGTCGAATAACCTGCCGGCGTTCTTCCCTGTGCTTTCGCAGCTCGGTTTGCCGTTTCCTGTCCACCTGTGCTCTCTTTTTTCCAGTGCTGAAGGTCATCTGGCAATTGCCCAAGCCGCCAATCATTTTGACCTCCACCGGTTTGCTTGCTGCCAATCGTTTACCCAAACCTGCTCTGCTTATTTTACTATTACGATGGCCAATGGTGAAATCTTCTTTCTCCTGAACTTGTATCGCCGGCTCATCGGAATTGTCCTCCTCAACGTCAACCTGTCGACGTTCTTCCTGACGAATTTTTTTATACTCTTTTTTAACCTGCTTCGTCCAGGTTTGATCATCATCGGAGCTTTCTTCTCTCTCGCTGAAAAGATCCTCGTCCGTGCTGCCTCCCTCGCTTTCCATCTGCGTCGCTTGTTCCGCAGCGGCCTGCTCAGCTTCTTCCATCGCCTTCATCTTCTTCGAGCGAGCCTTGTCCAGTCGTGTTAACACCGGATTCAACAGCCGATACGCATGAGCTGTCTTATCAACCTCAAAGTCCGGATTCTCAAACATACTCTTGAAACGGTCGTCAACCAGAAGTCCGCTGGCGGCGGTTTTGAGTTTACCGCTTCCCAGTTCACGTTCAGTTTGCAGTTTTTCGGCCAGTTCAGCATTAACTTTTGGAAGTTTAGATTTGAGTTGAAGGCGTGCCGGCCTGGACTCCTCGATTTGTTTGGCAATTTTCTCCTTCCGATAGCGTTCAAAGGCAAATGGATCCACAATTGCCTTTGCTTTGTTGTACAGCCGGATGTCGATGAAGAAACCGTGCATGTAGGCACGCAGCATACTGGTTCCCTCGAGATGGGCCAGACCCAAATCGCCGAGTTCCTGCTTGGTGACGAACTTGTAATCGTCGTAAATGTTCTGTACGGTTTCCGACTCAATTTCCTCGGTAAGATTATCCAAGAAAGAACACCAACGGGGCGCTGGACCAAGGCTCGGAATATAGTAGCTCAGCATTTTTGGATCCTCCTGAGCGAAAAAGAACAGCCCGTTACCAGGTGAGGTTGTGAAATCGTTAAAATTACTGCTTGATTCTATGTAAGCGATCTGCTTTCCCGTGTGTTCATTCCAAATTTTCAGCATTGCATTATCCAAAGAGTAAACCGCATCATATTCCTGGTTGAAGCCAATTTTTTTCACGCTGAGGTCATTCAGGTGGTCTTTTATCAACATTGGCTCTCTCGCTCGAATGTCGTACAACAGTACATGACCGGAGGCTGTTCCTACTGCCATGTGCAAGCCATTTTTAAATTTGATTGCCGTAACCGAAGGAAATGTTTCGCTGTTTTTAACATTAACCGCCACATCCAGCACACCGCAACGTTTTTTATCTCGTGGATCCCACGCCTCTACAGTTCCTTCTTGACTTCCAACGCTTAAAAGATAGTGTTCAGGATTGACTTCACAAGCATTGATACTGCTAGCGGATGTGGTATAGGGCTGCAGAAACTGTCCCCTCTCAGTGTTCAATCGGTAGATTTCCGAAGATGCCCCTACCAGAAACAAATCACAGGAAGGTTTGTGATACTCCAAATCCCGACCAAACCGTGGAATGCGCAACCGGTAGTGCCTTCCATGGGCCGCATGAAACTCCACGAAACGATCCGCTTGCATAAAAACAATTTTACTATAATCGTCACTCAGCACCTTGAACTTGACGACTTCCGAATCGAAACATCGTTCGAACTTTAGCGACAGATTGTTTACATCGTAGCATTTCACCCGTGGTTTGTACGTTCCAGTGGCCAAAATGTACTGACCGTCGAGCGACAACTCGACGCTGGTAGCCACACATGGCATATCGAAGTCCTGAATCAGCTCAATGCGTTTGTTGACGTCCACATTTTTACGCTGTGATTCTTTCTTCTTTTTGTCGGACAACCAATCTGGTAACGCTTTACCGGCACTGAGATTGTACACTTTAACGTCGCCGACGTCCGTAACTAACATGTTGCGCCGTTCCGATGAGGTTTTTCATGAAAAATCTGATGGAAAATATTCTACGATGCTTTTTTTGCACTTTAGCACGACAACAGTGTGATGAACGAACATGCGAGGGAGAAAACGTCAAACAGAGCAAAACACGTTTTCTGTTTGAGCGTGACGTTAGCCCCTTCTTGTGTTCGGCTTGTTGGCCTGGTTGCCGGATTGATGGGAAAGTGTGATATAAGCGAGAAACTTATTCAATTTAATCGGACTGTGCTGTAAATACAATTGCAGCTAGATTTGATTTCAAAAGTAACTCTTTGTTTTTTTTTGTTCGTACGAGTTCATTAAAATGAAACAGACAATTTTTAACTTCAAATTTATTCATAATTCTGTATAGGTATATGAAATTCGGTAATGAAATTCTTTAGTACTTTTTAAAAAGAATTATTTCATGGGGATGGTTAGAAGCAAATAGTATATAAATATTTTGATAATATAATATCCTGTTTTATTTTTTGCAATAATTTGAGAATGATTACGCCTGAGAAAAGTGTTTGCATATGCGAGTTTCTGGCAGCCAATGCATGAAATCTGTATATAGTTTCGAAAGCATTAACAAGCTGACCCTGAGAAGTAACTATGGTTGACTCATTGTCAACTGTGTCTTCTAGTGTTCGATATCGGACCTGGTAGGGCTCGGAAAAAAATCCGATCCGGTCCGGTTCGATGGGCCTGGAACCTCCGAAGTCCGATTTTCTTTTGTATTGTTTTCGGGGTCCGGAAAAATTCGACAAATTTTTTTTTTCAAAAATCTGCGTAATTTAAATGACCAGTACAAAATCACTATTTTATTTGCATTCGTGTAAAAGCGCTTGTTGTTTTTTGGAATTTCTCTTTTAATGCATGTATTTACTTTTAAGTAAATGCAAAACAGCATTTCTTTGTGTTGCTATTTTCACATCGAAAATATTTCAGGAAACCCACCTTTTGTAATGGCACTGATGTGGATATCTCTTTAACTTTAATGTTTAGCCTTTCGAAAGTGTTTGGTGTAGCAACACTAAAAACTTTTTACAGGACAAGTGTGTTTAATGTGAACTTCAGAATTTACGAGGTTTTTCGCGCGAATTTCGGAATTTTCGTGATTTTTTACGCGCCTCGTATCTTCTTCATGTAAAAAGCGTACAGTACAAAAAAAGGCGATTTTTGAAAAACTTGCGTTTGGAAATGAAAAAATTAATTTTCAATTATCCATGAGCAATTCTATAAAAAGAAACGGGCAACCATCAGGTTGCAACTTTGCACAGATGTTAAAAATATTATTTTGTGTTATTAGTATTTTTTTTTTGCATCCCGACTAATTTTTGTGAAGGTGGTAAAAATCTAGGTAAAAATGGTATTGATAACTACAAATACAGTCAGTTTTTTTACGCGGATTTTTCTACGAGGTTTTTATTTACGCAGATTGTTGAGTTAACGCGGTTTCACGCGCGGCCGCGAAATTCGAAAATCTTTACTCAAATTAACGCGGGTTGGGAACCAGAAACGTCTAAGTGTTTATTGAGTAAAGGACTTAGTCAAAAGAACACTGTGCCCTTCGAACGATTCGTTTTTTTTTTAACAAGACATGCATCACCCGCATGAAAAAACTGGCTGTTTCTTAGACAAAAGTAAAGTATAAGAAGAAAAAAAAATTACAAAATAATTATCTCAATAAGCTCAATAAAAAAAATTGAAACTACAAAAAGTTAGTCAAATATTATTGGTTGTTTGATCACAAGAAAAAAGTTAGTATTATCTAAAAAAACAGCCATAACGGTTTGTTCGATTGGTATGATGTTTGTTAGGAGAGCTGCGTAGCTGAAAAGTTACAGAGTCTGCTTTGTCAGGCGGATGGCCGGGGGTTCGAATCTTGATCCATTCGATGTCAAAAAGGACCTAAGTACACTAAGGTCGCTTTTTACGCGGTTTTTTTTACGTGGGTTTCTTTTTACGCGGCTATTTTTACGCGGATTCCGGAATTTACGCGGTATTTTTTTTTGCGCGGATATCGGTTTCCCTTCACTTGAAATGCAGAATTAACGCTGGTTTTTTTTACGCGGATTCCGGAATTTACGCGGATTCCGGAATTTACGCGATTTTTTACGCGGCATGTATCCCCCGCGTAAAAAGCGACTTTAGTGTACTCTGGCTCCATTTTTTTGGTTTTGGAAATTCTACATCTTTTTAGTTTCTTATCAGACAACCATCAAGATTTTTGAAAAACAAGTTCTTTAAGATAACTCTATTTTTGCTGATTTTTTCCCAAAAATATTTTTTTGAAGGTGTATATTAAAAAAAGTTGTGGTGTATATTAAAAAAAAGTGTTTTTGGTTGCTTTGGATGTCTATATTCGTGGCAACAGCAACGGTTATTCGCTCATTAGAATATTTACTGAATGGCATCTTTCCTTTACTCTTAAATCTTTAGAATATTTGCGTGATTCCCTCTTAACGATAATAAGTACCTTTTATCAATAAAACTGGCCAAAAAGGACGCACAACGAAACTTTTCCAAGGAATTTTAACTGGCAACATTTGGCGGGAGGAACGAGGCTCGGTATAGTAGACCAGATAGCGTGTAAAAAAGAAGAGTAAAATCCACTTTACACACAAGCACGGATAAAGTAATAATAATAAGCATGCCACTTCTCAATAGTGGTATTGCTAGTGATAGAAGTGCAGGATACAGCAGACAACCGGGCATATCTCACAACAGATCAACGATTCTGGTCGCAGTGAGTAAGTCCATACAGGAAAAAATTACCGTAAGATCAAGAAGACAATTTAAAGAAAAGAGATATTTTAGTAAATTTACTGTCTCTAAAATTCCGATCATAAAAACTGATTTTTTTCTTACGAAAACTACACAATGTTAGCTAAATATTGTTAGTTGATTGATCATAAACAAGCACAAGAGTAGAAATCTTCCCAAAAATATATATAATATTCAGTTAACGGCTTAGCGATTTCGTTAATTTTTGAGCTGTTTAGCGGACTGTTAGCGTCGCCAAAATTTTGGCCTTCGAAACGCTAATCGCTATTTCGCTAAATTTGTAGAGAAGCGACAAAAAAACTATACAAAAACTGTGAGTTTCTGATGGCGTACATAAATTGTTTCGAATGATGAACATACTTTACTGCGAAAGTTACTTTTGGAACACATGTTTCATCCAAACAACGTTCAATTGCCTCAATTTTCTAGAATTCCTCTCTTTACTACACAAGTACAAGCCAGTCTTTTTACTCTAGAATAGGGTTCCAGTTATCGTATAAGCCACACGAGCATTCTGGAGAACAAGCTCATGGAAATCTAGATAGAATTTTTGGAACGCCGAAAATTTCTGCATATTGCAATGCGCTAGAAATAACGGCAACTTCGGTTCTACTTTTTCGATTCAGGTAATATTTGAGTTTTTAAAAATATTCCTCAAAGTATTTATTTTACATAAAATCAGAATCACTTTAGTTGCTCCTTGTTTTCACAAAATCCTCAAGTATGACCGTTTTATGAATTTTGAACCTCTTGTTGCAAATAGCACTCGAAAGTAATAAATTTCGTTTGTTTTTATGGGTAATGAACACGATCATATGACAATCTACGTATTAATAAGTTAGCGATTGGCGATTAGCGAAAGTTCCGCTAATATGGGTTTAGCGTTTAGCGATTATCGAGCCAAAATTTCCAGTTAGCGGATTAGTGATTAGCGTCGCATATTCACCGAAGCGTTACATTGCGTGTGGCAAACATGTAAAATTGCGTTACGTGGGGGTGTGTGAGTTTTGGAAATGGCCAAATTCCGCGTTATGTAATATTTGAATAGGTTCCTTTAATAATGTTCATGAGGGTGTCAATGAAGACAAAATTCGACCTTTTTTCAATTGAAGGAAACAAGAAATTAATTACAGAAACAATAAATAATATTTGCAACAATTTTGAAGAAAATCTCATTTTGCATTGTTCTGTTATAATGAAACACTTTACAACATGCATAAAATGCATAAATTATTGCATAAATGCATGCATAATGGTTGTTCTAAATTATATCTTTCACTGAAATAACACGCTCAAAAAACTGGCAACTTTCGTTTCCAGTCTCCGAACCGGACTTAGGACCGGAACCGGAACGAGCTCACTCTGATTTTCAACCGGACTGGATCTGGACCCAACTTTTCGTTCCGATGCCGAACACTAGTGACTTTAACACTTGAATTACATCCGTTATGATTTTAATTATCACTAACTTAATTGATTATTACATCATTAGTCAAAAGTCACGTAATCGGAGAGAACATCATTTAATTTAAAATTACATTAAAACAACGTATAATACAGTTCTGTTCCTATATGTTATGAACGTAAAATATACCTTTTGTTCATATGACGACTGAAACGTTTAGTTTAACGGGTTTATCGGCTTAATCAGTCAGTGTATAATAGCAAAAACGATTTGTTTTTTCTTATTCCGACAGTTTCGGTGACTTAATTTCACATTTTTCCAGGAGTAGAAAGGATTATCGTTCTATTGTTAAGTGTGTTAAGTGGGGTCGGTTGTCTGGTGTGTATTACAAATGGCGTCCCACTTTGGTGCATGTGTACCTATTTTTGTGTGCTACACTGTATAAGCTCTTGAAGCCTTTTCTAGCACTTTTATGGTAATTTCACTTTGTTCGAGTAATAAAATATTCTGAGCTGTTGGTTTTTGCGTCTTCCTCTGTAGTCTGCTAATTCTTGACCCCTTGAGTAAAATATACCATATTTGAAGTTCACAAGCGAAATTTCAGCACAATAGCTCAAACGAGGCAAAGTTACAGCATGTCAAATCCTGTATCAGTGATTTTTTGAAATTGTTTTTCCAATAAACTCTCTCCATCATCAGTGTTACGATTGGTCTCATCAATGCTTATCAATATGTCTGGCATGACAAAACCAGGTTTGACGAAACATCTACCAATAGTAGATTGTTCGACACCTTCAGCAATCATTTCTATTGTCAGTAGTTCGTCACTTTTAATAGCACTCAGTAGCTCTTTCACTAACATTCTACGGTAGTGCACTTTTAGAGACATAATAGTGGCAAAGTCGAGTGGTTGGAGAACAGATGTCATATTTTAGGAAAATATGCTAATTTTACATTTCTAAGCTTTTCCTGAAAGTTGGAATGACAGTTATCAATGAACAATAGGATGACCATATAAGCTTTTTGGTTGCTTTTGGTGTCCATATTCGTGGCAAAAGCAACGGTTAGTCGCTCTTTAGAATATTTACCTTCGGGACCTTTATCACCTTTGAAACAATTTGTTCTATTCGACACGTATTAAAAAACAGCCTTGTTTCGTCCATATTGAAAACGTCTTGTGGACTGCATCCAACAATCAAATTAGGTAGCGTATCGGATTTGAATTGCTCAGCACACACAAGAACTACAGCTTCGCTTTCACCACAGGCGGTTTTGAATGCCAATCCAGTTCTATTTGTGAATCTTTTGAACCAACAATCACTCACCTTGAAAGAGCTCTGCTCATTTTTATTACCAATTCTTTTGCATTTTATTTAATAATTCAATTGTATGACATCGCTTGCTGGCAAACTATGGACCAGGCTTTTTCTAGTTGATCATATTTTACCGAACATTTTTTTTTTGAGTTACAGAAAAAAACGATGCGACTAAAAGCAAAACAAAATTTCTTTGTTATATTATTTTTTGTTTTGTTTTCATGTTTTTGTAGCATTGATGCCGTTTTAGTCTTTGTAATCGTTTTTAAACTGAACTGAACTGCGAGTATTGTTTAATACTTAGTTCTGGGTATTTGTTTATCGCTGCAAATTTCATGGATACACACTATCAAGTATGAGTGTTGTTGTGTCGTTACAGAGGAAGGTCTTTGTAGCGAAATGTTGCAATAAAACTAAGAATTTTCATGTCAAACAACCTTTGAGAATGTCACTATAGCAAGATTTGTCGTTATAAAAATGCGGGAATTCGACTGTATATCTGAAAATTTGCATCGAAATAAAAATAACATTAACCTTGCCTTTTTGCGAAGATTTTAATAGAAAAAAAAGTACTGAAAAAAATTTAAAGCCTGAAAAAGCAACGCATTCTATTTTTTAGAAGTTGACTGTAATGTTTAACTCCCGTAAGACTCTTTTTTTTTGTTCTTTACTCTGCTTCTTTCATATGATTTACATGGGATGAGCAAAGCAAACGCTTTCGTTTATACGGTCTATTGAGTCAAAAAAAGTGCTTCCATCATAAAAAAAGATTACGGCAAATCCCTACATTGCAGTATAACGTAAAAACTTGATATTTTCAACGATAATATATAAAGAACTGAAAGTAAGCTTTTGATGCAATGCAAATGGTTTACTCAAAACGTATTTCCTTGTGCAAAGTTATTTCAAGATTTGCCATCTGGCAGCCTTGCCGTGATGGGCTGGTGTCATAACGAAGGAATACCTTCTTTGCCGAGTCAGCTTTTGCGTGTTTGTATTTTTGTTGTTTTCACACAAATTGCATCGGAGAGGCAAGCGATCGATCGAGAAAATGGAAATTTATTAATGTAAATTTAAGTTAAACATCCACCAACGGTTAATTTAAGACAACTCCAGTTGAACGTTGATCTCAGTTTCTAGTATTATCTCAGGATTTTCTAGTCTACGATGGAAGGGGAGAAGGTAAAAATAGTGTAATTGTTTCGCAGGAATCAAATCAAGGATTATAAATTTCCAAGGCCAAACTACCGTCTTGTAAAAAATTTTATTTTTTTCTATTAAAAATATTCGTTCCCCTGCTCCCTGCTGTTTCCATACCTTTAATCCATTTATTATCTAGTATCAAAAATTTGAAACAAAAAGAATTGAAATAATTTGTAACAGTAGTTGAAACAAATATTAATAACAAAAATATGCTGCCAGATCATGCATGCACTCAGACTTTTCTTTTTTTATAACATCCATCTATACAACAATTCGACGATCTATTGAATTTCGACTCTCATTCCTCCCCGTAGAACAATTCCCGCCAGAACTCCTTCGACGAGTTGATCATGAAGGAAGAGGCCCTGAAGCAGCGCGACGAAATGGTATCTTGCCTGCTGGAGGAGCTGGTCAAAGTGCGCCAGAGTCTAGCCGAAAGCGAAGATGTGATACGAAACCTAAAGACTAAAATCCAGGAATTGGAGGAAGTATGTTTGTCAGGTATTCTCCATCGTTTCAATTTTAGAACTTTATTTCAACCACTAGGACAAGAAGCGCCTCCGGGAAACGACCATCGACAACTCGGTGGCCCATCTACAGGATGAATTGATAGCGAGTAAGTTGCGAGAAGCGGAGGCCAGTCTCTCGCTGAAGGATCTCAAACAACGTGTGCAGGAGCTGAGCACCCAATGGCAGCGTCAGTTGTCTGAACAGCGCAACGAGGCGGCACAAAGTAGCGAATCTGGGGCGAAAAAACTTCTATTCTGGGAATCATCACGAACGCAGGACATGCAGAAGCTGGAAGAGGAACTGATGACTACTCGGATACGAGAGATGGAAACGCTGACCGAGCTGAAGGAGCTCCGGTTGAAGGTTATGGAATTAGAGACGCAGGTTCAGGTTTCGACAAATCAGTTGCGACGACAGGATGAGGAATCGAAGCGGGTTAAAGAAGAACTGGAAGAAGCTCTGATCCGCGAGAGAGAACTATCCAATAAGGCACGGGAACAGCAGCATCGGTATTCTGATCTGGAATCTCGCATGAAAGATGAACTGATGAACGTGAAAATTAAATTCACTGAACAAAGTCAAACCGTAGCCGAACTGAAGCAAGAGATTTCCCGACTCGAGACGAAGGTTTGTTGAACAAAATAAACAAATGGTCTTGCTAAACCAGATTGGTCTTTTTCAGAACTCGGAAATGCTCGCTGAAGGTGAACTTCGCTCTAACCTGGACGAATCCGATCGGGTTCGTGATCTGCAAGATAAGGTAGCCGAGCTGAAGGCCGAGGTAGGTGGTCATTGTGCGGTCCTTCTTGTGTTTCACTCAAAACAGGCTGTAAATACACCGGCAATAGGAGCGTTAATCCCAAATAACACTGCACACGGCTCATTCACAACGCGCTGTTTATTTTAACAAGCTAAAAACTAGAAACACAATTTTTTTTTTTCGTTTGGTCCGACAGAGTGACTCATCAAACTCACACTTTACCAGTATTGGTTAACATCTTGTCACTGCTTCACTTACGAGCACAAATCGTGCCAAGATCTGTTTTCATACACATTTTTTGTTTTTAGTTTGCACTTTAAGTTGGTAGGTGTCGAGCAACGCTAATGGAGCAAGGTATATAGAACCTCATTTTCTCTCGCACTTTTGTTGCTTTTTTGTAGTTTCCCACGCCGATAACTAGTCCGGAAACCGAGCCGTGGAAGTGGATCTCCTAAGGAATCTCTATTTAAACTAACCTTTCCTAGCAACGATGTTAGGGACGATTTAAGCCTGCACTAAAAAAATCAATCTTTGTTGCCACTGGAGGAGGGCAAACTATACATGCTAAACACATATTTATATATTCATCAACTCACAGGCACAGAGGACGCCGTTCACTCACTTCAACTTATTGAATGGTGTGCGATAAAATTGTAACTTTTACAGTAGGATCAGTACGCGATCGATAGTCATTAGTAGAAATAACATAAAAATCTAGTCATACTTAGTAACAAAACAAATCACACAGTACATATTACTAGTTCTGTCATCGGCACCATTTCGTGGTCAGCGCATCTAGAGAGACGAAGAAAGAAAAGTCAAAGAGAAGAGGCCGAGGAAAATATCTAAGATCGAAGGTTAATAGCAAGAAATGGTTCTATTCTTTTGTTTTCCTCCCCAATCGTTTTCGTTTATCTTGGAACTCGTTCAGTGTACCCTGTTCGTACATTTCTTTTTCGATTCTTCGCATGTTAGCAAGTTTGCATGTCTTACTAGCTCTTTCGGAAAATGGTTTCTCCGTTTGGTTGTCTATTCTAGGAGCAAGGGTTTCTTTTACTGTAGTTAGAGCATTTCAAGGATATTTTCCTTATATTCATTTGATTTTCGCTTGCCAAATTTGAGTTACAGTTTTCGGTTCGGTTCGATGGAAGAATTGTAGAGAGATAGTGTTGAATGAGAGAATTAAAACAACGAGGAAAGAAGACAGAAAGCGATAAACCAGTATGAAAGGTAGAAGAATCGGGAAATTAATTGAAAAAAAAATGTAAAGAGAACATATAGTAGAGTGAGAGGGACAAGAGTTACGAGAAAACGATGAGTGGAAAGGATTAAAGAGATATGGAGTAGTATGAAAAAATTGAAAATCGATTAGAGAGAACTAAAGAGCAATGGAAAGAGAAACAAGGACAATGAGAACAGGAAGAAAGAGTTATGAAAAAAGAGGAGGTGATAAACAGAAGAAGGGGATGTAAACAGAAAGAGGAGGAGATAATCAGAAAGAGAAGTTAAGTAGAAAAAGGAGGAGATAAGTAGAGAGGGAGGCGAAAAGAGAGAGAAGAACAGGAGAGACAGAACTACAAGAAAGGGAGAGAGAAGAACAAGAGAGGGAGAGAGAAGAACAAGAGACGGAAAGAGAAGAACAAAACAGAGAGAGAAGAACAAAATAAGAGAGAGAGAAAGAATAACAAGAGAGAAAGAAAAACAAGAGATCGAGAGAGAAAAACAAGAGATCGAGAGAGAAAAACAAGAGAGAAATAAAAACAAGAGAGAGAGAAGAAAAACAAGAGAGAGAGAGAGAAGAACAAGAGAGAAAGAAGAACAAGAGAGAGAAAGAAGAACAAAAGAGAGGAAGAAGAACTAGAGAAAGAAAGGAGAACAAGAATGGGAGGAGAACAAGAATAAGAGAAGAATAAGTAGGAGAGAAGTACAAGAAAGTGAGGAGAACAACAAAGGGAGAATAACAAGAATGAGAAGAGAACAAGAATGAGAGGAGAACAAGTAAGAGAGATGAACAAGAAAGAGAAAAGAACAGGAAAAAAAAACACGAATGAGAGAAGCGCAAGAATGAGGGGCGAACAAGAATGAGTGAAGAACAAGAAAGAAAAAAGAACAAGAATAAGAAAAGAACAAGAAAGAGAGAAGAACATGAAAGAGAAAAGAATAACAAAGAAAGAAGAACAAGAAAAGAAGTACAAGAAAGTGAGGAGAATAAGTAAGAGAGAAGAACATGCAAGAGTGAAGAACACGAAAGAGAAGAACAAGAAAAAGAAAAGAACGAGAAAGATAGAAACAAATCAGAGAGATGAACATGCAAGAAAGAAGAACAAGAAAGAGAGATGAACAAGAAAGAGAGAAGAACAAGAAAGGGAGAAGAGCAAGAAAGAGAAAAACAAAAAAGAGAAAAGAAGGAAAAGAGAAGAACAAGAAAGGGAGAAGAACAAGAATGAGAATAAGGAGAATAAGTTAGAGAGAAGTACAAGTAAGAGAGGAGAACAAGAAAGGGAGAATAATAAGGAAGCGAAAAGAACAAGAAAAAAAGGACACGAATGAGAGAAGAACAAGAAAGAGGGGAGAACAAGAATGAGAGGAGAACAAAAAAGAGAATAGAACAAGAATAACAAAAGAACAAAAAAGAGAGAAGATCATGAAAAAGAAAAGAATAACAAAGAGAGAAGAACAAGAAAGTGAGAAGAATAAGTAAGAGAGAAAAACAAGAAAGACAGAAGAACAAGAACGAGAGGAGAACAAGTAGGGAAGAAGAAAAAAACACGAATGAAAGAAGAACAAGAAGGAGGAGAGAACAAGAATGAGAGAAAGAAAGATGAAGAATAAGAAAGAGAAAAGAACAAGAATGAGAAAAGAACAAAAAAGAGAAGAAAATGAAAGAGAAAAGAATAAGAAAGAGAGAAGAACAAGAAAGAGAAGAACAAGAAAGTGAAAAGAACAAAGAAGAGAGAAGAACAAGAAAAGGAGAAATCAAGAAAGGGAGAAGAACAAGAATGAGAGAAGAACAGGAATAAAAGGAGAATAAGTAAGAGAGAAGAACAAAAAAGATAGAACAAAAAAGAGAGGAGAACACGAAAAAGAAAAGAACAAGAATGAGAGTAGAACAAGAGTAAGTGGAGAACAAGTAAGAGGAAAAAAAGAAAAAGAAAAGAACAAGAAAGAGAAAAACACAAGAAAGAGAGAAACGAATCAGAGATGAACAAGAAAGATAGAAGAACAAGAAAGGGAGAAGAACAAGAAAGAGAGGAGAAAAAAAAGAAGAAAAGAACAAGAAAGGGAGAACAAGAAAGGGAGAAGAACAAGAATGAGAGAACAAGAGAGAAAGAGTAAAAACAAATAAAAAGGAAAAATGATATGTAGGATGAAGAGAGAGAGAGAGAGAGAGAGAGTAGATGGTAAAAAGGAAAAAGAGAAAAAGAGAGAGAAAGACAAAAGAAGGAGAGAGCGACAAGTAGAGCAAATTGAGTTGAAAAAGAGAACTAAATGAAGAGATATGAGTAAAAACAAAAAAAAAAGGAAATATGATATGTAGGATGAAAGAGAGAAAGTGATTTACATCGCAGAAATAATGCAAAGATTAGGTTGATATCTATGTACATCTAAGAAGATTGAAATATGTGAACAATGTGAGACAAGGTGATAATCTTCTACCTCAATAAGTTAAGATATTCAAATTTTAAAGGGTAAAAGTGGTAGGTTGTGGCCCCTTCCAGAAAGAAACATACACGTTTTATCATGTAGCTACATAGCGGAGATAACGAAAGTAAAGCACACGTGCCATCCGATTTGCCTCAACCGTTCTAATAGTAATTCCGTTAGCACCCGTTCGCTAATTGAATATCACTAGTGATAAGTAGAAATGTTCCTTCCTCATTTAATTGATTTGCACCCTTGTTTATTATTTCTGTACCCTTTCGCCAGTATTTGAACAAGATCTCCCATAGTCGTGAAATGTTCAGTTTCGCCATGGACACGATTAAGAGCAAGTTGAGAAATTAGTGCCTCGCACGCGGGTTAGTAGCTCCAATTGAGTACAAAATTTTCCATACGATTTGGTGACAGTATGCTATTTTTATGTTGTAAAACCTCCTTGTAAAATAACGTACTTTAGAATATGCTTACACTGCATGTTGCACTCTACTAACCTTCCCTTCGATTCGTTATGTGATTTGTGTTATAGGTTCTAGGAAACACTTTGAACTTTAGAACAAACTAACAGTGCCTCTTCCCCATGTTTCACCAGCTGACGGCGCTCAAATGCCGCGGGACGCCGCTGAACCTGCGAATGATCAAAAGTACCTCGATTCAGTCGATTGACTCCACCAACGAGATCGATTTCAGCGAAATGCAACTCTCCCGCAAGGACATCGGTGGGGGCGCTAGTGGCATCGGAGTAGGACTGGTCAACAGTGCTGTTATCACAGCTTCCTCGGCATCTTCGTCGTCCTCGTGAAGTTTGTGGTGGATGATGACAACGATGCCGGGGAGAGTAGCCGTAGTTCTGGTATATACAGAAGAGAAGCATTGCTATAAGAAGCATTTGCACGTGCACACACACACATAGACACACATACCAACGCAAACGCTAGAACATTTGGAAAACTATACATACGAAAGTCTCTCATGTGTATTCTAGTAGATGAAACAAGCAAAATCGTGCTAGTTTTTTATTTATAACAGTACTACTATTTAGTATTTAAAAGTTGTACCGGAAGTAGGAGATGGATGAGTACGACTGATTAACCTACTACAAGACGCTGTTCTTATGATTTATGTATGAAATTTGGTTTATTTTGTATGTTTTGTTTTTTTTTTATTAAGAAAAAAAAAGTTGCTAATCAATAGCCACTAATCTCGCGGACAGGAGAAGCAGAAGCTCTAAGCGCTAACGTGCAAGTCAGGCTGGAAGACAGTAAAAAATAGGCAATCTATACACGTTACTATTATATCTATTATGTATTTCGTTGGTTTTTTGTATTAGTTTATTTTTTTTGCATTGTACATTTTTATTTAGAACATTTAAAATGAAGAGAAGTTTATTGAAAAGTGAGAGTTTAACTGTCATATATTGTTTGTTGCACAACGGAGAGGAAATATTTGTCCATTTATCTGAAAAAAAATAGTTTATATTTCTTATGTATACAAAACAGCAATGCTTGCTCTATTCCAAATGAAGCAATGCACTGGAAATAGAAAAAAACTATGCTCAGTTATTTTGTTCAATTAGTATACTTTATTTTAGTTCAGTCGAGCAGCGTGAGTCACGTTTCTACTAATCAAAATGACGGTATTATGTACTACAGTACTTTACTACTGCCGCGTGCGACACAGACGAAGAAGGTAACCGTAGGTCATGTGTGTGTTCGCTTAATTAGGTTTCTAATTTGAACGAATAGTAGCTTTGACTATATCCAGTCCTAAAGCAAATAGCAAAAATTATAATCACGTTAAAAATTGTGCGTAATTCAACCATACTTAACTACCAAGCAGTGTTAGTCGTTCTAAATTACCCGTCGCGCTACGCGCTGATCGTTTTTTTTGCTAGAGAATATCTGATCTATTAATTCTAGTATGCGTGAATCAAACAAAAATCTGGTTTAAACATTACTATGTGGATCATCCACTGGGAAGCGTGTAAGAACACAAGAGACAACCAATGCGGGTCTTAAATTAACACGTACGCCGGATGCTAACCTCTAGTTATGAAAAACGTAACACAATACATTAACCAACAAAGGAAAGAGAAAGTGATGCTGGAAAATAAGGTGCCAAAACGATGATTCAAGTTTAATTTCAAAAACCTTTTTGATTCCTATGCACACACCGCCGCACAATAATACACAAGAAACACTTAATTAGTAGTGAAAGGAAAACTGAACGTTTCGTCGAAATCCGCAGCAAATCCACCAACCTAATCGTTTGTTGTTTGATATTCGCAAAAAAAAAAAAAATATTGAAACCATCTAAGTGATAATTTTTATTAGTCATTAATCAAAAAAGAGTATTGTTTTGCTGTTTTCCTTATAAATTAAAAAAAAATCTAACGCATATTCATATATTTACACTCACTAAGCGAATAATTGGTTTTATCTTCCCTGTCTAAAAGCGCAGTGTGAGAAAAATTATAGATATAATGAAAGTAAAAAAAAAATACTCAACGCAAATTTCATTAACAACTCGAGACTTTCCTCTGGTTGTGTTTTCAAAATGTGCAAAGTTAATACGATTAGATTGAGTTATCTGTGAAGCAAAAAAGAAAAACATAATCACAATTACCAAAATAACCCATAGATTTGCGTAGACGTACTTAAAACATTACCTAACCGGACGTGGCAGAAAAAAGGGCATGCCACCTACACACAACTGTTTCATTCCAATCATGCATCTTCCACGATAGTGGAAAAGAAGGGACAACTACAAACACACAGGGTCAACTTTTCTATATCAAAACGTGTAGTAGGTACGACGACGCCAGTCGAGCGAAATTTTATCAGAATACAGCATGCTGAACATTTACAGAACGTACGCGTTACAAGTTGAAATTTTTACCCGTACGTTTCTGTGAATGGGAAGGTGTGATTAGAAGAAAAAGCTTCCAGGCGAGATTGTCGAACGAATTTTAACGATGAATCATGAGAAAGACACCGAATTGTGTACCGCACGGCACGTATGAGAAAACAAAAACAGAAAAAAATTAGCAACAAAATAAACGTCTTTAAAACGACGCCGATGATGGAACTGATTGTATGCCGAAAGTGTTGATTATTCTTTTTAGTGGTATTAATTTTCAGAGCTGGTTGATTGCAACATTGCGCGTGTATTTTTGTAAATATTAGGGGTCTTCACATCGAGCTCGTATACGAATACCGAGCCGTAAACTGCGTATCTTCCATTACTCGTCAATGGGGGTGAGTATTTTTACGGCTGGGTATTTGTTTACGAGCTCGACATGAATCCCCCTATTATTGTTCTTCTAACCGGTGTAAACCTGCTGAGGACCGTTTACGACTTGCAACTAGTTTACGTGAATTAGCACTTCTAATGTGCCATTTCGAGTTTGTGGATTCGGAAATATCACGGCGCAACCGGATGATCTCTCTCTCTCTCGGCATGGTCCATTCAATTTGGCGTGTGTAAGCATGTCGCTAGTTGACACTTGTTGTTTGAGATTTTATAAATTGGCGGTTTAAACCGGAAAGCGGTTTAGATTAGTAAGCTATGTTTAACACTGGATGAAATGTTTCGACATGAGAATCCAAAAATATTTTGCGCGTTTTTTTTTATGAAGAACCTACAAAATTACAGGATGATAAACCTTATCAAAGAGCGTTGAAATCGAAGCAACCTGTGCGTGCAAACTATTGTGACGATTTTTCTTAGCTGCAAACGATTAAGCGTTAACATATTCAAAATGATTTTTTGTCTAATTTTCTGGTTTAAGACATGTTACTTAATAATTACACCTTTCACCGCGATTATCAGAATTCAACTGATGGCCTTTTGAAACGAGCAGAGGCCAATATCTGTGGTACACTAGTGTTTGTGACTAGAAGTGCAAAGAGTGGTGATATCTATCAATTCGGAGTGAAGACAAAAATTAGGATATAGGCATCAAGTAACTGAGAATTACAAGCTTTTTCTAAAATTTTTAAAACCTTAGCCAGTGATAGTATAGGAGTCCACCTGTTGGCAATAATTGTTTGTGTAAAAACAAATGATTAGATGTACTCTGCTCTGTAAAGTTTTCAAGATCTACTGCCCGGGGGAGCACCTGGATTTTTGAATTGGGATTAGCATTGTCATCGTCACGTAGTACTTGCAAAAGCTTCCAAATAATCGATGATCTGAAAACCCCTGTACTAGATGATGTCAAAGCAGTCTCAATAACATTGTCGTTGTAGTTTCTGTAGATTTATAAAAACATGTTCAGACGAGCATAATGAATTCTACTAAATTATTACAGGTAAATTTAAAGATTATTTATGATTACTCTGTGATGATACTTAAGGAGACAGGCCTTGTGTTTCTGAATCAAGTTGTGGCACGAATCAACCCTAGCGTGAATTGTTGGGCAGCATGATGTACATCATGTGGTAACAACAACACCCTACTAAAAGCAACTTGCAAACTTTGATCATTGGCGCGTTAACCGTATATCGGTGGTAGAGGAAATGCTTTACCAACCTGAGCGTCTGTTCACCAAGATGGTGCGGCTCAAAACAGCGTCTGATCTCCATGTTAGGAGCGACAGACCAACGCTCTGGTGTCAGTGTGGGACTCAGAGCAGAGCTGACACGATGGTCTTCCGGCGAACAAGCCGCCCCGTAAAACACCAAACATTGTGAATAACGAAGAAGTAAATACGTGATCGGAACAATCTCCAAATTAAAAACTTACAAATTACAAATTACCAACAGGCAGAAATAGCCCTAGTGGTTACTAAAGCATTAATAAACTAATACATCAATACAATAAACTACGGAACATTCAAATAAATTTAGACCTGATGACGCGAGCAGACAGATGAAAATCGAACACTTGTAAAACACGATTGAACGCTTTTTGAAGGCCAGTAATGGCACTGTTTGCGCTGTAGTTGGTGCGGCGGAATGGAATGTGAAGCAATGAAACTCTGCGTAATACTCTTGGTGCACTTAAATAGATCTGACGGAGAATTGTAGGGCAATCAATCCTAGCGGTGAGGGCGTCGGAAACCACCATGACCGAGTATTCCGCATAGGCTGTCTCCAAGGGAGCAAACGGAGGGCATAGCGAATAAACCGATGCTGGATGCTTTCGATGCGATGAATTGCGTTGTTGTAATGAGGGACCTGGAAACTGGACAGCAGTATTCCAGACAGTTTCTGAAGTCGCGTGTCATTCGAATAATCAATCCCAACTGCCTGCAAGCTTTCGCAACGATGAAGGAGACATGTTGCTTAAATGTGATTTTAGCGTCGAGAATAACTCCGAGATCTTTCACATGGTCTACACGCTGTAATGGTACGCCGTTCAGATTATATTATATTCAGATTCTCGTGAAAGTAATTAGTTGGCACTTGGTGGGATTAAGTATCATGCGATTCAGTTTATACCAGTGTGAAAACTCGTTAAGCTGTTGTTGCAGAAATAGAGCTGTTATTATTGATTTTGAGAAATAACATCAGATCGTCCGCAAATGCCGTCGGGGACATTTTAATGACTTTATTATGTCGTTGAAGAAAAGCAGGAACATTAACGGACCCAGGTGACTGCCTTGTGCAATTCCTGAAGCTGCAAAAAATGATTCAGATATATCGTCGCCGTTCAGATATATATACACTTATCGTCCGTCCAGAGAGATAAGAATCCAGTCAGCTCAACAGGTTGCCAGTGAAACCAAATCGATCCAAATTTTGCAATGGCAATACGAGGGTTAATCTTGCCAAATGCAGCAGTTAGATCAGTGTAGATCGCGTCAGTTTCAGACCGCTCAACGAAGCTATCGATTACATAACCGGTGAAACAGATAAGGTTCGTCACACAAGAACGTTTAGGAAGGATTTCTTGTCGCTCCTACGCGATGGCGTTCTAACAATGAGCAAATATTGATTCCATAACGACTAACTCGAACAATTTGGATGTAGCACACAACGCCGATATTCCTCTGTAGTTGTCAATATTGCTACGATCACCTTTTTTATGTACCAGAAACATGAACGCCTGCTTCCAAGCTAAGGGGAATCTTCCAGGGGATATAGATAGGCGAAACAAATGCGTAAGGGAAGTTACTAGACCAGGAATGCATTTTTTTCAGTAGTAAACTAAGGTCGCTTTTTACGCGGTTCTTTTTTACGCGGGTTTTTTTTACGTGGATTCCGGAATTTACGCGGCACGTATCCCCCGCGTAAAAAGCGACTTTAGTGTACTTACATGGAAGTTGAGATCGTTAGGCTTAGGAGGTTCACTTCAGGAACTGCTGGTCGTGACAGAAAGTATGGTAGAGTGAACATCGAAAGATTACCTTTTATCAGAGCTGTGGCACCACCAATGAGTTGGGGACTGGCTTTATAGTGTTGGGTAGAATGGGCCAACGCGAGATCGGATGGCAGCCGATCACATAATTTGTTCATCGATTTAAAATCGGCGTACGACACAATCGATCGAGATCAGCTATGGCAAATTCTGCACGATTACGGTTTCCAGGATAATCAGCCGATGGCATTGATATTGTAGCATGAGCCCTTGAGAAGATAAAGTAGACGTACATCAGACTGAAGGCTGAAGCCGGACGAATTGGACTGGCCATAAACGCATCGAAGACTAAGTACCTGAGAGGAAGAGGTTCAAAGAAGACAGTATCAACCTCCCACTACGAATTCGTAGTAGCGGTGATGAAATCGAGGTGGCAGACGAGTTCGTATACCTGGGCTCACTGATGATTGCTGACAACGACACCAGCAGAGGAATTCGTCGACGTCCTATGGCAGGAAATTGTGCCTAATTTGGACTCCGGAGGACGTCGCCTTATGAAGTTGACCATCTACGAAACATTGATCAGACCAGTAGTCCTCTAGGCTACGAAACATGGATCATGCTCGTGTAGAGGTGGGGAAAACGGTCCACCACAGTGAGTAGGTGAACTAGTTCTTTTGAACAGCTCGAGAATAAGAAAAAAAACCTTGCCATGGTTCGCACACAGGCACACGGGCTTGATAACGACCCGACTGGAACGAGATGATCAAGTGGAAGATGACCTGCGGGGCCTCCGCTGACGACATGGCTGGCGAGCTGCTGCCATGGACCGAATCGAATGGAGACGACTTTTTCGAACAGCAAGAGACACTTTTGCCTGGAGCTGACTGATAAGGTAAGTAAACTCTGAAGAAAATTGTCAGTTACTTGAAGGGGACTTTTTTTCCCAATCAAGGTTATCTAATTGGAAGCCATTTTGGAAGATCTAGGTGTACTGCAAGCTGCTAAACCATTTGTTTTGTATGAGGACAACCACGGGTGCATTGGTATGGTAAATAATACAGAATGTAGACGTGCGAAACACACTAACATAAAGCACCACTTTTTACAGGATCATGTAATGGCTGGAACTTTTCATTCAGAATGAATAGGAACTACCAGACAATTTGCAGATGGTCCCTAGTAACAAGTAAGTTAGATTCTATAAACAATTGGAAATTATGCCCATTCCTCCTGAAAAAATGTGAGAACTTAGGCATTAAGAAACTAAGACATTAGTGTTATTTTTTTTTCAAATTTGCGTAATTTTAAATTTACACGAATGCAGTTTTTATTATTGTATGTTTCTTTCTTTTAATAATTTTAGACACTTTACATTATAAATGCATTCTTGTCTGTATCAAAAATCTTTTAATGAGTTTATATTAAATTGTACAATTCACATTCTTTCAAGTATTCACTTTTGTTTCAATTGTTGTTTCATTTCAGAGCGCTCCTTGTAGTGTTTCCTGCAGTTCAGTAGAGGGTGTGATATATCGATGGTGGTGTATTTTTTCGAGTAAGAAGGTATGGGTGAGTTTTGTGAGCCCAATTCTTAGTCGAGTTGAGACCCATTGGTCTCCGGGATTGTTGTAGTCTATTCATTTTTCGAACTTGATTTGTCGTAGTTTGGCGTCTTGCATTGCGAGCCTCTGACTGTTCCATTGTTGCCGAATTACGCGGTTGATTTCTCTCGTTGCATCATCTGCCGGGATTGGTATAGCAATTGGTTCCTTACTTCAAACGTTCGATTCTCGGCTTGGAAGAAAAAAAAAGACTATTAGATAGCTAAATAAACAATTTGGAATCAATGAACGCGGTGTAAATTCTTTCTTAATTTTTTTCATGAAAAATTAGCTACAATAAAATTTTTGATGAAGAAATTTTTGAAACAGTAACGAAAGTAACCTGAAAACAAAAAAAAATTCTGGAACATTATCAAAAATTGGTTTTAAAGTCAATTTCACTGTCATTGGTATGGCAAATGAGATAAGTATTGATATGAGGATTCATGTGGAAATGAGAAATGGAATTGAAATAGGGATTGGGTTTCGATTTGCGTTTGAATTGAAGTTGGAATTTTAATCAAAGTTGGATTTAGATTGAGTTTGAAATTTTAAGAAGTTAGGAAGCTGGAGGATGCGTTTTAGATTGGAATCAAGATTAGAATTGAAATTGGGCTCCGGTGTCGGACTATAGTTGGACTATGATTTGACTCAAAATTGAAATTGCAATCGCAAGTTGAATTTTGTTTTGTTTCGGATTGGGACCAAGATGGGAAATTCGATTTGGTGGTAAAGTTTGAATTTGACTGGAATTGTGATCAGAAGTTGAGTTAAGATTTGTATCAAGATTAGAATTGAAATTGGGATTGAGTTTCGATTGGATTACTCAAGATATTTTTCATCTTGAACAGGCTTTGTTTTGCTCATCTTCATCTTAAAGAGAAAGAGTTTTTTTCCCTCTTAACAACTGCGAGCTTATATTCAATGTGCATCACACCATCTGCTGTAGAGAGAGCGCAGAGTAATAGTTTCTCTGACGAAAAAACGCTCCTAATTTGACAGAGCAAAAATCCAGTGAAACTCTTGTGAATTGCTCATCCGCGCACGCAAGAAAAATGAAATAAATTGCTCGGCGACCAACTGAGCATTGCGTTACCGTTCTCATCGCTCTGGGGTGCGACAAAAACAGTATACAATCGAACTTTCTGCAGAATACGCACCCATGGTGAGTTGTTAATCTTCCTATAATATTAAATTCGAAAACGGTTAGGATGTGGCTTCAATGTGAACCTAAATGTTTTGATATTTGGCCAACTTCTCTTCTAGTAAAGGAGAAGCTAACGAAAACTACTCCCTCTTAAACTGAGAGAGCAAATAAATGTTTATCCCTAACACGTGATGATAAAAAATGAAAAAGAACTCTGCGACTGAAATACTCTACGCCTAAATGTGGATAATAACTCACTCTGTGTGAGAGAAAGTCTAGTTCTCCAAGGGGTTTGACAGGTAGAATAGGAAATTTGGGCAAAAATCAAGAGAACGGAAGAAGCCTGAATAATCATGAAAACAAAAAAATTGAAAATAACAATCATGTAATTCCCTGGGCAAAAGTAAAACCTTGAGGAGGCTTGATTGCATCCTAGGTTCCAGGGCTTGTCTGCATCTTTACAAATCAATGAAAGATGCACACGAGTGTTACCCAGTTGTGATGTTGCAGACCAAAAGACAACTGAGTCATACCAACAATATTTCTGTAAGCAAAACTTCAAATTTACCGGGATCAGTAGCTATGTAACTCTAAACATCAATAACAGGCGCGGCCGCACGCTCTTTATTACTTTTAAGTCGTAAATTGATAAATTAAAAATGAAATGCTATACATATAAAATTAATATTTGTGCAAAAAATATAATACTGGTAATGGCTCATACCCAGTTACACGGGGACGAATAAGAGAATAGAAATCCCAGCATACCAGAAGCCTGCATCGTTGAACTAATTTTTTTTTCATTTATTTATTTATTTGTTTTATTATTATTATTATTATTATTATTATTATTGTTTATTTTTTATTACACTGCATCTCTTCTATAATGATTTAACATATAATTACTCATACAAAATTGGCTTCTAATCCTATCCTCCTCCTCTCATCATAGGGTAGATAACAGAATTACTAAACTAAATATGTACATAAGGATTTTAAAAACTGTCCTAACGCTGAAGACATATAAGTGAAGAAGTGCAAAAACAAATAAGAATGGAGTACATGGATTATGACGAGGGAGTAATCTTGGTCCGCAGAATGCCTGGAGATGGTCACTGCCTATTCTCGGCACTGGTACACCAACATTTCAAATCAGAAGTAGGGTCGGTGGAGCATTATGAAAACGTAAGGAATCTTCGCCGAAGGATTGTGGAACATATCCGGAGTAATATAGAAAACTTCCGTGCATCACTGGTGGATACGGTAGAGGAAATGAGTCACTTGAGGCACACATCGGTGGAGGGCAAAATAGAAGAATTCCTTCGAAATATAGCAGAATCAAATGAGTGGGGTGGACAGGAAACTATAGCGCCGGCTGCGACTATTCTCAACAGAAGGATAGATGTGTACTATGAGAACGGTCCTATAATAATGTTCAATAGAGAACTGGCTGCATTCGGAGTCCTCAGGATAGCATACCGCCTTGCGACACGAAACTCTAGGAACGCACTCCGGAACCACTATGACAGTGTGACGCAAAGGTCCTCTACAGGTCCTCTACAAGAAACAGAAGAAGGGCAAATGCGGAATCAAAAAACAGAGAACTAAACATTTCATTACCTCTAAGAAGAATAACAGAAATACAAACAAATTGCTCACCAAATAGTACCCAACTGAGTGCTAATCCGATCAGTGGGGCCTCCAGTATCGAAGAAGATCGAACAAAATTCTCAATTCTCTCATGAAACGTCAGGGGCTGCTCAGAGGATCAAAAGAGAGAAGACATCGACAAATACTTCGCGGATTACGGATTCGACATCATCGCATTACAAGAGACACGATTAGCCACGATTTTTTCGCCTCGAATAGTCATCGGGCGCGGACGCGTTTGCTTTTCGCTCCGCAATTAACTTGTATAGTATACATTTTTTTTGTTTTTTTTTCACACTTTGACAACGTCGCGTGTTTTTGCTGACCGTGTCGTAACTCTTCCGCTTAGTGTATTAACGTAAATAACCATGCCGTGCGGTGTAAATTCGTGCAGCATAAACGACGACCGCTTTCTTTGGAAGTGTGAGTTCTGCAGTAGAACTTACCATGCTGCGTGTATCGGCGTACAACGACACCGCGAACTTTTCATCACATCTTATATGGCGCCAGTGTGTACGGAATGTCAAGAAATTCTCCGGAAGGAAGCTGACGTACGGAAGCTGCTTTATCAACAGGAGCAGCTTGTGGAGGCAATACATCGACAGACGGACGCCAATCATCGAATTGCCGCGGATATGAAAAAATTCCGCTTAGTGTCAGAAATGTACGACAGTATTGAGCACCTGCTTAATGATGTCAAAGAAACTTTGTCAGCGATTAACAAAAGCAATCAAAACATGTGCAGTGCGGTCAGGCAGCACATAAAGTCGTGTGACAATAAATTGCACACGACATTGACCGGCATCAGCGAGTCGTTTTCAACGATGCCACAAAAAATACATAAATATTTTGACGAACGGCTCTCAAGCCTGACTAGCAATTTTATTAGTTCAATCGCAGAGGCTGAGTCATTGAAACCTCATACAAATAACGACTCAAAACTTACTGAAATACTCGAGGAGGTGAAATTTGTCTCAGGGACTGTCTCCAATCTTCAGGTGACCAACACATGCAGTACAAAACCTCAAAAAAATCTTCAGGAAGAACTAGCTGAAAAATCTTACTACCCGAAAGCGGACCACACATCTCCAGGATGGAGATTTCTGGGTAACAAATGGCAATGGAAGCAGGACTGGTCCACTTATGATGCCAAGCAACGGTCTCGAAGACTACAAGAAAAAGCTGCCGAACTTCAGGTACAGGATGTTTTGCAGGGTCTGAGAAATTTAGACCCTTCCAAAGAACCTGGACCTGACGGAATACCTCCAGCACTCATGAAATATCTTTCGAAGGAACTTACATCTCCTTTGTTCTGGCTGTTCAATATGTCGTTGGAAACTGGAGTCTTCCCAAATATATGGAAAAGCTAATTTTTAGTGCCTATTTTCAAATCTGGGCGTAAATCTGACATACGTCATTATCGTGGAATCGCTATTATCTCTTGCATACCTAAACTCTTTGAGGCAATTGTCAATGAAAAGATATTTGCTCAAGTCAAAAATCGAATAACTGACAAACAACACGGCTCCTTCAAAGGCCGCTCTACATCCACAAATTTACTTGAATTCGTAGATTACTCATTGAATGCAATGGATAATGGGAACCATGTTGAAGCTCTTTATACAGATTTTAGCAAAGCATGTGATCGTATTGACATACCAATGCTACTTTTTTAACTGCAAAAAATTGGAATTGAGTCTGGTCTCCTGAAGTGGCTTGAATCATATTTAACAAACAGGCAACAAATAATAAAATTTAATGGAAAAAGGTCAAATCCCATTCAAGTTACTCCAGGTGTTCCCCAAGGCTCCCACTTAGGACCACTTCTTTTTATTTTGTACGTAAACGACATTTCCTTCATCCTCAAAAATATTAAAGTTCTAATATATGCCGACGACATGAAGCTGTTTTTGGAAATAAAAAGTCAAGAAGTATCATCAATGTATTTCAGAATGAAATCCATACATTTTACATCTGGTGTAAGAAAAGCCTACTTGAATTAAATGTAAAAAAATGCAATGTAATATCCTTTAGCAGAAAACTAACAACGCCCAAAATTGTAATTGCATTAGGGGATCGGAATGTGAAGAAATGTGATAAAGTTAGGGATTTAGGAATAATCTTAGATTCTAAACCTAATTTCATCGACCACTATAACACTATCATACACAAGGCAAACAACATGTTAGGGTTCATCAAACGCTTCTGCTACAATTTTCAAGACCCGTACACTATCAAAACTTTGTATATTGCCTATGTGAGGTCAATACTGGAATACTGTAGCATTGTGTGGTCTCCTCGTCCTGGCGTACATGAAGAAAGAATAGAATCAGTACAAAAGCAATTTCTACTATATGCTCTTCGTAAGCTAGGTTGGACCGCACATCGTCTTCCGTCATATGAGGCACGCTGCATGTTGATTGACATTCAAACATTAAAAGAACGGCGAGAGTACGCGATGGCTTCATTTGTAAACGATATCGTTTCGCAGAACGTTGACTCAGCAGTACTACTTTCTAAATTGAACTTTTATGCACCCATTCAACAACTTCGACACCGTAGTTTATTTGCTCTTAACCATCATCGTACGAAATACGCAAAAAATGGACCTATAAATAGTATGATGAATTCTTATAATCAACACTGCGAAGCCATTGACTTTACGATGTCCCGGTATAAACTAAAACAGTATTTCAAGTCCTTGAGGCTTAGGACACAAAATAAATTTGTTTTATGTTCGTGTATAGTTTAGAAATTATTGTAACCAGTCTACATATATGATTGACGAAATAAATAAATAAATAAATAAATAAATAAAAGCAGAGTACAGCATCGAAACTAACAACTACTACTGGTTTAATGTTAACGCTGAACACACAAAGCGGGATCGCATTGGGGGTGGTACAGCCATCGTGATAGCAAAGAGTTGGTTCAAAAGCAACAAATTCAAAAAAATTTGCGATAATTCGTGCTCATATTTGTGTGACATTTTCGAAAAAGAAGTGATAATTATATCAACATACATCAAATCAGGGAGTGATGAAGGATGCTCGGAATTCGGTAAACTGTTAAGGTATATACTGAACCTGTCTAAAGGAAGAAAAGAAAAACTCATCTTGGGAGACTTTAATGCAAAGATCGGCATGGGAGAGATTAACGACGATGACCGGACAATCATCGGCAGGAGCTTATTTTATAACACATCAAACCCTAACGAAATGGAATTGAAGAATTTTATGCATAGCCTGCGACTCAAAAACTACCTAACCTTCAGTAACTCTAAATCGGTTGAATGGACTTGGACCAATGGACAATGTCAATCGCAATTAGATCACATCCTAATGACTAAGATGGATTTTCTAAAGCTGCCAACTATACGAGCATACTATCACAATGCCATCAAGTGACCACAAAATGATAACCTGTTTACTATACAAAGCAATTAGGACACAAGAAGAACCCAAAAAGGCTCCTAGTATTACACAGGCTGTCGAAAGAATTGAATACGACCTAGAGCTATTAAGAAAAGAAAAGGAGAAACAGGAAAAGTTCCAGGCGCGGATAGATCAAAACCTGGCGAGCGCACACCAAAACCAAAACGAAAATATTTCAATAGACGATGAATGGAAAGAAATAGAGTCATCGATTACAGAAGCAGCAAATTTTATGCTCATTCATCCCGGATCACCAATAACACCAAAAAGAAAACATGCAATCACATTTTTGGCCCAACGGCGCAGGCTTCTACAAGACAGAAACAATACGGAACTGAAACAATGTGTCAAAAAAGCGAGAGTTTAAAAACGAAAGGCTTACGACAGGCATTCTGAAGAAAAAATAGAACAATTCCTCGAGGATAACAAAAAGGAAAATTCTCTTGCCCAAATGTCAAAAACCTTCCGGTTTATAAAACAAAACAAAAGAAATACACAAAATAGAACGAGCATTGGGAAGAAAAAATTATGGACAACTCCGGGAACTGTACCCACATCGAAACCCTGGACGAAGATGACGGAAGAGAAGCAGGTCCAGAACCGACTATGGCAGAGGTGTCGAACATTATAAGGACTACGAGAAACAATTGCGCACCAGGTCTTGACAATATTCATAATGAATTCCTGAAGTACGACTCTGAATCACTTTTATCCAACATCACTGCTATACTGAAAAAAAAGCCTTCAGGACCAACACGGTACCAAGTTCATGGAAGAATACGCTACAAATCCCAATACCTAAAATTCCGAACCCCCGGACTGTTGAAGATTATAGGCGCATAACACTCTGCCCAAGTGTATAGAAGATATACGCCAAAATCCTTTTGAATCGGTTGAAGAACCAAGTGGACCCAATACCAGGTCACCAGATGGCCTTTCAATCGAAAAGAAGCGCGACTGACCGAATCTTTGTGCTGAGAAGAATACTCGATGAAAAGTGGCGAAAGGGATGTCGTTCGATGAAATCGACATATCAAAGGCAGCGGCAATTCTGTTGGACCCTGGGGTCTCGAAAGCGTTAATAAACAGGATCATAGTAGCTTGTCTTCACGAGACAACATCGCTGCAATGGTTTGGACAAAGGACCAATGTGTCAGTGAAATCCAAAGGTTTAAACAAGGTTGCCCTCTAAGCCCCCAGCTCTTCATACTAATGCTCCATCACGGTGTGTTATCGCTAAACGTGTTTTTGCCGGAAGTACTTGGATATGCCGATGATTTACTGTTCTTATGCTCGAATAAGGAAGAGGTAGAGAAGCTGGTACAAATTCTGGAAACATTGTTGATGTCCATAGGCCTGGAGATCAACACCAAAAAACGAAGGTCCTTATCAGAGACCCATACGTAACAAAAAAAAAAGCACCGGACACCGTCGAAAAATTTGGTAAATACGAACTACCGCTGGTCACCATTATGCGCTATTTAGGAGCATATATAACGAGCAGCTTGACAAGGAGAGCAACCACGGCAGAACGCATAAAGAAAGCGTACAAAACGTTCCACCAACTGTGCCAGTTTAAAAAAAAAACACGGTGAAAAGACTATACCATGCTCTTATAACGCCAGTGATCACATACTCTATGGAAGTGGCAACCATATTAAAAAGAAAACGGAATTCGTTACGGAATATGGAATCAGAAATGATTACAACGCTAAGAAACCTTAGTGCAGACGTTAAGAATGTAAAGGCCATTAACAACGAATTACACCGGGAAGAATGCGAGCAGACAAACGAGAACCATACAAAGGAAGATGCCCTGCGAACAGAAGAAACAACGAACACAATGGAGAACGGACTACGAAGAGAGATCCCGCCCGAAGAACTTGACCCTTCAATACCGAAACTACTCGATGGCCATACGGTTAACAATAAGATTAGAGTAGCAAAACTGAACTACTATGGCCACATACTTAGAAGCGAAAATGAGGGGATTCTAAGGACAGCTTTAGAGCATTTCATTCCGCTGCCCAAGAAGCGCGGTAGACCACCATATACATGGCGGACATGCATCAGACAGGATATCGGAAGAAGCGGAATAGGCGTAGATGTCTGGCAAGAAGCGAGTATGGATAAGAATGAACTCAAGGCAATGACAAAGAAATTATACAATCAAATGCAGGAATCGGATTATGAGCTGAGTGACAGCGAATCAGATTGCGACAGCATAGGTAGCTCACTGGTTCTTTCTGAGCTCAACGGTCTAAGCGACACCGAAGACGTCTTCTACGGCGAAGAATGCTAGGCCGCACTCAACGTAAGAAAATACACACGCAAGGTAAGCGAAGATTCACATTTTAACTATTATTGAAATTGTTGATATTATTGATGCCATGAATACATTCTATATGCCCACGGACTATTGAACACTCAAAAACCCTAAACACAACCCAAACAAACACAAAAGACTACGACATGACAAAGAGCGGAGACCAAGCGACCGTCTCAAACTGCCTATTCCAATACAGCTTTGTTCAGAAATGTCTTTTGAAAGATTCCTGATGAAAAATCCTGAAGATAGAGGTGTTGCACGTTATATTTTTATGCAGAAATGTAAATGTCCCCTACTACAGGTTCCTCTGGGGACTTCTGGATGAAAAATAACCATTTCTCTATGAGTTCTTGGCTGATTCCGGATGAACCATTCGCCTCAGAAATGGGTCTGTCATCTATGCCAATGATGCAAATAAGCATTTTTGTCAAGTAACCCATTACCAAATCCATTCAAAAATTAGTAGTTTTGACATGAACTCAGGAATATTTCCTACATCCTAGAGGGTTTAAGTTTATCGAACCCTACAAATTGGATGGCAATCGATCGATCAAAATAAGTAAACTTTTACACTAATGAGACAACACGTGTCTATCAGCTGACCGGCAGTAAACCGGTTCGCTGTAACGGAACAAAACTTGTTTATAAACATCGTTTGTTGTTGGTTTGCTCATTGAAACCACGAATCGATGATAGCTTGTTTTTGACAATGAGCCAAATTGAAGAATTATATTTAGACTAAATCGCAGTTCGGAAGCTGTTGAAAGGGTCATTATTCTTTTGTACTGTTTCTAGTTGTTCAAACAAAATTTCACAGTTAAAATCATAAGTTAATAATTGTTACACATATGGAATTGTTCGTAATGGTTAACATATACACACGCTTAAAGCTAGAACGGTCACAATTTAAAACTGGTTCCGCTTCTCAACCGGGGCCTTACTCATCCAGGCAGATTGTTCGGAGAATAGCTTCCACAACGACGTACGGGTCACAGTTGGAGCTGGGTCGACGATCTTCGAAGTAGCCCTTGCCTTCGTCGGCAACGCCTCGCGGGATTCGCACCGAAGCTCCACGATTAGCAACTCCTAAGAAAAGACGAAAAATCATTCCTCAGCCTCAACTATGGGTGAATCGCCTACTTACCGGCATTAAAATCGTGAATCGAGCTGGTTTCGTGCTTTCCCGTCAGGCGTCGCTCGTTGTCCTTTCCTCCGTGCGGGTCGTACGCACGGATGTGGCGCTCATGGTGCTTCGACAGTTTGGCGATGGCTTTCTCGATTTCCACGATTCCACCGTCCTCACGCATCTTTTTGGTTGATACGTTAGTATGCGCACCAGCACCGTTCCAGTCACCGGTCATCGGTTTCGGGTCCAGTGTGGCAATTATCTGCGAATTTCGAAAACGATTATTTTTGAGCTCTAATTGGGTTTGATTATCCACTCACGCCGAACTCTTCGGCGATTCGGTGCAGTAGGAATCGAGCCATCCACAGGTCATCGCCGATCGAGATTCCCTCGCACGGACCGACCTGGAACTCCCACTGGGCAGGCATGACTTCCGCGTTGGTACCGCAGATTTTTACGCCGGCATAGAGACAAGCCCGGTAATGGGCATCCACGATGTCACGGGCGTACACCTTATCCGCACCGACTCCACAGTAGTACGGCCCCTGCGGTCCGGGAAAACCATTCTTCGGCCATCCCAGCGGTCTACCGTCGATATCCAGCAGAGTGTATTCCTGCTCGATCCCGAACCAGGGACGCTCGGCAGCAACCTTCTCGCACACTTCGTTGCACGTTTTGCGCTTGTTGGACTCGGTTGGAGTTCCGTCGAAGCGGTACGTCTCGCAGATCACGAGAATGTTGTTACCCCGTCGGAACGGATCCCGGTAGATGGCTGCCGGACGCAGATAAACGTCCGAGTTGTGGCCCGCTGCCTGGTAGCAAGAGCTGCCATCGTAGTTCCAGATGGGAAGGTCTGAAAATGATATATAAGTTAACATTTTTAGGCAATTTATTGTTTGATTCCTAAAACTATTGGTGCTTGATGCGCGTTCTGTGCCCATTATACCCCCATTTCCCTACAAGCATAGACACGCAAATATGAAAGAGGGAGAGAGCTGGACATTTTCCGGAATTGTGCGGACTCGTACCTACTTTAAACACATAAAATTGTCGGTTGTCAAACAGTAAACAATCGCAAAACCGCACCGCGGTTTCATTCTTAGGAAACGTTAAATGGCATACAAATAATAGTTTCATTTTACTTTTCCCAACATTCTCCAATTACTAACGACGAAACGTAAGGCATGATGACATTCGCGCCCGCTATATGAATTGCATCTAACACACGTCTGTGCATCATCCGACGACGGACGGTCATCAATAGTAGTATTGGCGAACTGCGGGGGGACAGGTTGCTGGCTGGGTGCGGCAATTGACGAACGCGCGCGACTAGTTTTACAGCACGCGATTCGTCATGTAAAGCCGCGCTCGGTGAACTCGACTCCGCTCTAGTCTTTGTCGGTTTAGAGGGAAACAACATTGACTTTGAACTTGAAAATTAATTGTCAGCTGTAAATACGGTCTTTTGTCACGTTACAGGGTTTTATTGCGCTATGTGCATACTCGGGATTCGGATTTATTAGTTTACCGTTACTGATTAGAGAGAGAAAAAAAAGACGAGGAGCTAAGAAGGCGGCGAACTTACCACTTGGTTTTTCTGGGATGAAGTCCAGAGTGCGATCTTTGCAGCGAACATTTTCTCCCGTTCCGTCGATCCAGATGTAGGTGGCTATGATTTTACCCTCCGGCAGCGGCAGGCTCATGTACTTGTCCAGCAAGGTTTTGTTGATGTGCGCATTGGGAGACTCCTCCAGAGTTTTCGACATGCTGGAAAGGGTGTTAAAATGGGATTAATTAGGAATGAATGAACAGCGTTCAGATCTTCAAGTTGTACGATGGAATGAGTCGATGAGTTTTACTGTAATGATTTTTTAACAAACATTTGCATTAGCTGAAGACTTTGGCTCCAAATCATTAGAGTTGAAACTTCCTCCAGAGCCTTTGCATATTATGGGAAAATTTTCACCTTTGAATTTCGGTGAGCAGTAGGGTTCAGAAAATTCGTCTCCTCGAAAAAAAAACCTCAAGTAAAATTTCAGTTCAATTCGGGACTTCGAGCTGTGCTGTCTGGAAGTGGTCCAAGTTTCACTTTTTTGACCGATGGAAAAATGCACAGAAATTGTCGATAGAAAATTGCCGAAATCGATTTTTTTAAACCAAGTGTCTTAGAAATACATGAATCTTCGAGATGTTGTTGACTCGAAAAAAATCGTCCCAAAAAAAATTTCCGGAAAGGCCTTCCAGCTTGGAAACTTTCTGACTTCTAAAAAGTCGATTCTGCAAAGAAATTTTTGAAGTAGAATACTTCTCTCAGGAAGTTCGGCTACATAGGGATGTGAAATGAAAATCTAAAACCGAAAAAAGTGAAAAATATGTCCAATTTCAAATGCTAATAAATCGGTTAGTATTTGATGGATTTCCTTCGTTCTTGCAGCAATAGATTGGAAAATCTTCTAAGATTCTTCCCAAAAGAAGATAATTGTAATTTTATTATTCACACTATTGTACTATTGAAAATAGTCAAGCCTTGTCAAAACGGAAAATTCGACCTCTGATTGGTCGTTATATGATTGCTTCCCAAGCACGGTCGACAGAATCATATACCTTGCAATTGAAAACATGCTATTTGGCCTATATAAGAGCCTGTTTCAGCCGAAGCCGCTCATAATAGTTCTAGACAGCGACAACAGCAGTCGTCCTTCCTTAGCAGCAGCACTAGCTCTGTGGTTGGTCACCACGTCTCAGGAGCAGCGCGGTTCTTCTCAGCGTGTGTCGCCAGACTGCCATTATTTCCCCCGTGTTGGGGTAGCATGAAGATTGCCCTCAGGAAATCCAATTTTGAAAATCAAAATGCCTTTTTCAAGGCAAATAAACAAGTCATTGAAAGTTAATAATTTTTGACAACGCAAGCAAGCATTCTGTGTTGGATCCTAGCAATTTTACTCTGTCGCACCCGTCTAGTTTACTGAATGTGAAATAGCTTCCACAGTGCATGTTATTCGTGTATGTGCATGTTATCCGTGTATGTGTACTGTTAGGGCAGCTCAAAGGTTGCGATCAGCAGCCGATTTTGAACCGCAAAATGCCTTTTTCAAAGCAATTAAACAAGTAATTGAAGGTTAATAATTTTCTGGCATCAACACAAGCAAACATTCGGTGCGGGATGCAACAAAATTCTGTTGTAGTTGCCTAATTCTTACTTTATTTAGTGAACCTCCCACTGTAGGGGCAGTGCAAAGGCTGCGATCAGCATAACCGGCTTTGAATAACAAACTGCCCTGTTAGAACGCATCCACACAGACAGTTGGGCCTCTGCCATGGTAAATAAACAGCTCTCTTTACGGCTGTTCGGCATTCTTGATTTTGGCAATCAAAACTTTTGCTGGCTGTCTGATTTTCAATGAGAAAACAGCCTTCAACTTTGTTGTCAGAGTTCCTGACTACGATTTGGTAATATTGTTTGAGTTAAATGTTTACAAAATTTTACAATATTCCTCTTTCTCCCATTCAATAAAACAGGTAATACGATGCCTTCGTCATACGCAAGTTCACCATAACTCCCGCTATGGACGTAACACAGAGATGCAATCAGCGTCATATCCGATTTTAAATTCAACAACAAACTGTCCTTTCTAAGTCAACCAAACAAATGAATTGAAGATTTAATATTTTCTCGTTCTGAGCTTTAACCATAAGTTAATTATCTTAATTTGAATTCACATGTACATATACTCTGACTGTTGAAACTTGTTTGCGCCGCAAAGAGTTTGTACTTTTCCTGTTCAGTGAGGTTGTATTTATATGTGCAAACTGAAATTGAATAGTACTTCAACTTCATTTGCACAGAATTTTCAATACTGCCAATGAGCGGTCAACATTTATTTACTAGGAAAAATGACTGACACGCAAGCAGCCAGGTTATCTCTCTTGTAAAAGTATTCTACTTCAACCTTGCGGTCGTGGCTTTGCACACAACCCTCCTGTGATTTTTTTTTTAGGAGACAGCACCAGATCTCCACGATTCTTGCATTTCTTTGAAATTTGGCATTAAAATAAATTTGATATCGGAAATTTTATACTTTTTTTCATCGGTTAGAAAAGTGAAACTTTTCGGCGGTTGGGAAAGAATGGAAATCTGCTAGAAAAATATATTGGGCTGCAATAAAAATCCTCCTGTTGTTCTGGTTTTAGAGTCGTTGTCAGCTATACTTTAGATAAATTTGGGTTCTTCGTTTTTTGGAAAGATTGTTTAGACATGTCGAGCACATGTTGGGAACCTTTCAAAAATTCCAGGCAAAATAAGTTTTTTTTGCGTTTTCTTTCGTTAGCAGAATTTTTTTCAATTTTTTTCAGGCTAATTCAAAATGATTTTTAGAAACATCGTTTTAACTCTTTGAGGCACTTTTAACTTAGCTCAATTTGGAGTCAGCTTTGTCTTTAGTTTTATCCATCTTTGGATCCACTTACAGCTAAATTTAGAATCAATTCCTGCTTCGCTCTTTTCTTTCATTTAGAAGCGTTCTTCAACCACTTGACTGAATTTAAGTCATTTCTTTGTAGCCTTTTGCTTTTGTCAAAATTACTTCCAAAATTACAGGCAAATTTAAGATCATTTTCCTAATTTTCATTCTTATCTCTGGATTCCAGGAGCGTTTCGAAGTATTTTAAATTAGTTCGGTTTACTTTATCCGTTTTTTTTTCAGATAAATTTTTAATATAATTTCAAATAATTTTTTTTCCTTTTTTTACCTAAGAGGCATTTTTCAACCAGTTTTTAATCATATTTTATTTCAATTTTCTCTAACTAATTCAAGCGTCTTAAACTATTATTTCTATTTTTGTTTCTATTTTCAGCCATCAGAGATTTTGATCAGCCCTCAACCATTTTGAACTGAATTTAGAATTCATCTTTTTTATTTATTTGAAAGAAGTGTTTTCAGATGTTTCAAGCTACGTTTACTAGGGTTTTTATGCATCTCACATTGCACTTGATATAGTTTTTCTTAGGATATTTTTTCTAGTTCACAGTTGATTTTTTTAAAGTAATATTCATTTTAAATTTTTTCGTTTCAAAATTCTGCCTGCCTTCAGATATGGTTTTAGATTTTTTACCTCCCCTCAACGTGTTTTTAATTGCCTGAAGTCATATTCAGGATTATTTTCTTTTCGACTTCTTGGATTTTAGAATGTTTTCCAGCACAATGTTTTGTATGCTTTCTTGTTACTTTTTTAAGACTTAAATATTTTTGCCGTAATTTGGGATAAATTTTTGATTGTAGTTTTCGGCCTTTTCCTGATGCAAGGGAAGCTAAATTTTTCCTGTTTTAGTAGATTTTCCTATTTTCCTGAAATTAAAATGGTATATTTTGTACTTTTTGTTTAACATGTTTCCGTCAGTATGCTACTCGGAGCGTTTTCATGCTAGTGAAACTTGGTGTATTTGTTTTTTTTTTCTTTTATATCTTGCAAAAAGGATTTTATCTCTTTTCAGCTTCTACCGAAGCTTCCTGCCATATAGGGGAACTGCTCCATTATTCATCTCATTAAGCCGATATCAACGAATAATGCACGGATTAAATACCAAATTTTCACGAAATCATTGAACAAATAAACCTCTTATGGAATCGTTTAGCATTGTATATCTAGTAAAATTAGCAAGATTTATCCTGAATTTTGTAAAACAAACCATTTTCCACAACGCTTCCATATCCATCTCAAAACCTGAATCACTGCTCAATTATTCATCTCACGACGCCCCCATATTCATCACACTGTTGATCATGAATGAATCACATTATCATGAATGAACGTAGCCGCAGACCGTCGTAGTAGGTTACCTAGGAATCCGCTGTAGTTGTTTACGTGCAAAATTGGTAACCTAGGTAACCAGTGCAGTGCTGTCGATTTATGTCAATTGTGTCGGAACAATTCAACATTTTCAGTATGATTTTTTCATATTAACAGAAACTGATTTGGCAACTTTTGACTTTTTTCAACGCAGTGAAAACAGATGAAAATACATACAGTTGAATTTTAGGAATTGTAGAAATTCATCTTATATATTTCTGCTAATTCAAGCTTGTTTTAGGAAATTTGAGGTGAACATTTTTAAGATTAAAATATTCTTAGTGTAGTGAATGATTTTGTTTGGTGATTGAAATAAAAAGTGGTCCGCTAGTGATGAAAAAAACTTTGGTTGGCTGCTGAACGAGTCCCGTTGTAGCCGTATAGAACAATGCGCGGATTTTATTTTCTGAGGTAGGTGATTGAATTAAACGAGTTTTCGAGTGCAGATGCCCAACTATAATATCAAATTTAGTGCTTTTAAAAGAATTTTTGAGGATTATACTTTATGAGGAATCTAAAGTGAACTAATAAGAATCCATTCCATGGATTAGCGGATTGGTTTAAGTAGAAAATATGCGTTTTTTCCTGTTTTCAATTGTGTTTTCATATTGTATGAGATGAATATATACGCCGAGATGAATAATGGAGCAGTTCCCCTATTTTAGTCTCTTATTTGTTTTTTTTGAGCGGTTTACAACTGTTTCAGAACCCAAAGTGTGTTCAGAGTGGCTTTCTGAATGCATTGTGTTGCTTTTCTGGCGTGTTTTCAATCATTCAGAGCACAATTTGTGATTATATATATATATATATATATATATATATATATATATATATATATATATATATATATATATATATATATATATATATATATATATATATATATATATATATATATATATATATATATATATATATATATATATTTTTTTTTTTTATTGAACTATGAAGGCGTTTGCTTTGCTCGTTTCTCACCCTCTTAGGCTGATTTTTGATGGGATACTTATCATTTTCTGGGTTAATTGATTTTTGGTGGATTTTGAAATTTTTATTCCTCTGCTGCCATTTTGTTGTTTAATCACCAAATCAACCACAGAAAAACGTTTTCTAACTCTTCTTCGTGAAAAATAAAAAGTCCACGTGAACAAAGAGGGGGGGACGGAATATCAACGTTTGTCCACGAGGGGGATGGAGGGGTCTAAAATGATGATTTTTGTTTCCACGTGGAATGTGGACGGCTTCTTATACATTAGTCACGTACGTGCGTAGAAAACAATGACCACCCGCTAGTAAGTCTTTACTAGGTTGATTTTATTGAATCAATTCTACTTAAACCAAACCGTTTCAAAGTCCGGAGAGAAATAACTCTTTTTCGATTTCTCGTCCTGTTATTTTCTAGTTTTTTAGTCCTAGGTTTTGTTTCTGTCACGTATAGTTATTGAGAGAGGAAATTATGCGCCTACTAGTTTCGCTACAATGCGGCCGTTGACGTTTCTCCCGTGGGAAACAAGGTGTCTAGTATCAGCAGTGTATTCCTGCTAAGGAATATTAAGAAAATATAGGGGTACCTGGGGTAATAAGCACCGTTGAGGCAAGATGCACCCCTCCGATTTACAATGGAATAACTTTTCAATAACCAAATAATAATTCTGTTTTTTGACTCTATCCTGTCAATTTGGCAGCACTACAATTTCAGAAAATGTAAATATATACAAAAAAAAGTTTTCGTTGTTTACGGTCTAATTTTTTTCTCAGCTGAATTAAGTGTTTTTAGCTCTTCAATTGTTGTTCTCCATCGAATATATATCGATCAACATATTTCTGATGAATTATCGGTAACTTTCAACGAGAATTACCGTTATGTAACCAGAAACATCGGGGCAAAAGGACTCTTTATAAACAAATTTTTTGCTTACATTCCATCTCGTTTCCAGCATTGTCCGGAAGTCCAATCGGAGGTCATGGACCGTTGAACAGCTACGATCGGTAATCAAAAACGGTGTTTCCAAAAACCATGCCGGTCGAGTGTAAGGAATTCCAAAGGAAACGTATGCCATTATTATTGTGATGCATTCTGTCGCGTGGACGGGGGGCATTTAACCTCATTGGCATGGTGTTTCTTGCCCCTTTGTTGCGGTGCATTTCACCCCAGCAATGCTGCATTTTGCCTTGATTGACGACTTTTATAAATTATTACACTCACTTAAAAAAATGTGTGTCATGCATTTCCTATGTTTTAGCATTAGATGCGAGTTTGAACTAATAAATAAGGGTTTTTAAATTTTGATCAGTATATAACACTGTTTTTATTTCTCAGCTTATTATACACTAAAGTCGCTTTTTGCGCGGGGGATACGTGCCGCGTAAATTCCGGAATTTACATAAAAAACGCGTGAATTCCGGAATCCGTGTTGAAAAACGCGTAAAAAGCGACCTTAGTGTACTCTGCTTTCATTACTGGCGCGTTTTACCCCAGAAACCACTGCTACTTCAAACTACGCAACAAGAGACTGGTTTGGAAGTCTGTCTTTTTGCGGGAATGAAATTTGTGGCCATACCTGGCTGTGGAAAGAAGGCTGCTACACGAATAAGCTATAGTTTCCATGGGGAATTTTTCTTCTTCATTATCATTGGGACTTTTTTTAAGAAGACAGAACTTCTGATATACCTACCGCTAAACAAAATTTGAAAAGTCGATTTTTATTGGCACCTTACTGTTTGTCACGCAATAAACAACAATTCGAATGTTGTGTTCGAGTTGATCATTAACTAAACTACGCAACAGTTTGTTTAAACCGCACGCGCGTTGCACGGTAAGCGGTATCGCTGAAGATAGCTAGAAAACACTTCATCACTTAACACTTCTTAATTCGAAACTCTCATTAAGAGTGAGTGATGTGAGCGCGCAAATCCACTGTTTCCCTAATCTCGTTTTGCAACATGACAGTCATTGATTTAGGTTACTCTCTCTTCTTTAAAAGCAAAGCAAAGCCTTGGTGCTACATTCCGTATCGGAACATGACCTTTTGTTTTACTATACACAGACTTCGCAGCCAATTGTTTAGTGTACAGGACAATTTCGGGGTTAGAGCGCTACGATCCTACTGACACTAACAGTCTCTCTCGAGCCGGGACTCGAACATACGACGAATGGCTTGTTACCAGCTGGGAGATATACTCTCTCTTCTTTATTGATTAATTTTATTTCATTTGAATTAGTTTCAATTACTTTTGCGGGCTAAAATTTCTGGGTAAACTTTATCTTCAATTGAACTCACAAAATTCAAATTCGAATTTGGCTGAGATTTTGTTCATTGGTTACAAGAATACGAACACCATCTCTAATTACTGGAATAGGCTTTGCAGGTTTCTTAAGAAACTTCGACAATTTCCAAGAGGGTTTTTACTGAATATGGTTTTAATTTTTCAAATTTTTGAATTTTGATTTCTCAGAGGGGTAAATTTATGTTTGATCTGTTTCTGTGAATCAGGATCGTTGAACGTTGATATTGACGATTACGTATATTTTTCAAGCGAATTAGAAACTGGAGATTTTCGTCAATTGTTGGTAATCAAATTTCGCAGTGATTTCCGAGCTACCTGAATTCGTCGTACGTTCGAAATACCTTCTACGTTTGCATATGTAAAGCGTGATTGAACAGGACCAGAAATAGCAGACAGTTTAATTAGGGACCATACTTAAATGACGTAGCATTCAAGGGGGGAGGGGGGATATAATCGTTTTGTGACAAGCTGTGACAAGGGGGAGGGGTGGTTGGATTAAAATGGACGTAGCATTTATTTTAAAAGATTGATTTTTACAGGAAAATTGTATACTAAAAATACACTAAAACATTGCAAAAAGTTTTGCAGCGAGAGCTGTCGAAATCTTTTTATCTGTGGTATTCAGAAGTTTTCTGAAAGCTCAGCTACATAAACAATCGCTCGGATTTCCAAACACACAATCTGTCGTTGGTAAATACGACATTGAATGAGCTTTTAATTTTTACTATATTTTCTATATAGTTCGCACTTTATCCGCACATCATACATGTGCATGTGCTTTTTCCAAATTTTTATAATTTGATAGGTAAGTTTAACGTCAGAAACAAACGTTGAAAGTTTCCTCTCCAAAAAGGTTAAGTTTAGAAGCAATAGTTACCGCAATAGTGAAACATTTTCCTTGTTGAAAGCAATTTCAATTTGAATCGTTTTATTATAAGTCATTTCAACACGCTTAGTCTTGGGGCTAATAGCGGTCTCGATCAACTAGATTAGTTGAGAGAATTCGTTATCGATATTGTTTTTGGCACATTTTGCATGTGTAGGATAAGTACAACGATACACCGTGCCCCAGTGCTGAGTCGAGAAAATTTCCAGCTCGAAAAGATCCTCTACTCGATCGAGAATCGAACCCGATATCACAACCGTGTGGGAGAGCTAACCACAGAACCACGGGGACCACATTTCAATTTCGCCGATTTCTTGCTCAAGCAGAATATAAAATAAATTCTCACTGCAAACGCTAGAGTCGGAAAGGAATATCTCCCGTTTCTTCCTCGTAGCGCTGAGTGATTTCTTTTATCGCTCTGTTGTTCAGGAAAAATAATAATCAATTTTTAATATGTAGTCTCGAGAAAGACTGATGTAACCCAACCTCCAGGACATTTAAACACCAAGACTCTGTGAAACCAACAAATAAAAACATGTCAAACTTTAACGAGATTCTCGGTGATATTTTACCGAAAAGAATTCCGAAACTCGCTTTGAATTGCTAAACACTCAAATTTTTCAACCGTCAATTTATTACGACAAATTCGACATTTACTGAATTTTTTTCAGATAAAACCAGCGAATTATCAAAACGACTAAATATACGAACAAACTTACTAATTAACTAGTCACTTTATCTTTTGTTTGACGAGACTTCGGTTAAATGATATCAGGGTACCGAGATTTGCTGTTTTACGGAATTTTTCGACAAACAAATTGACGGTACTCCGGTAAACACGTTCAGTATTCGTTTTCTTAGTAACAACGATAAACAAAAATGTTTTCATGTAGTTCGGTATTTTACTTTACTTAGAAAACGTTATGCAGTTAAGTGTGTAGTCAAAGATCAACCAACAAGCAGCTGAAAACACGACCGAACTATCGGACGACACTGAATAATTTTTGATGTGAAATCCATCATTGATTTAATGCTGGCTCGATCCTAGCAAAAGACAGGCGTACGTTCTCCACCAATAATTACAACTTTAAAGCAAATATTTCGCACAAGAAGTATTTTCAAATGAATTTGAAGCAACTCACTAAAAAATATACTGCAATCTTTGAAAATTGCATTCCATTATCACTACTTGAAAACAAGGCATTATAGCAAACATCTTCAGGAGATTGTTTGATGATAGTGGTAAATATTTGATGTTATTTTTCGTTAAATAGTAAAGCAATCTCGCACACAAAAAATTGGTCTGATCAGGATACAAATCCCTAAGTATTCTGGATGATTTTGAAAACTAAGAATCGCCGCGAGTTGAAAATGCCATTCCTTATGGATGACATTATCTCGAATCGCATAGATTAGGATACACTACCATCAGAACTTCACTTTTGTTTTCAGAAAAAAATCTTAGTTTCTTGGGAACTTTCTGACTGTTAAAAACACTATTTGTTTTAACAAGAGTTGTAATACTGTGTTTTCTTACGATGTTTTGACAGATTTTTTTTTTAATTTTAAACTTATCACTGAGCAAAAACCTGCATTCAATTTATCTTCGCTTACATAAAATGATTCACCATTGTGCTTCAACTATGTTACTGTAATTATCACTTTTTTCAAATCGTCCTTCCGCTCTAATCTCTTCCACGTTCTAATCTTTCGACCTCCGCAGTCCAACTGAAGAATACCGCCGAAGAGTGTCGAAATTTTATATCCGTTCGCGGTGTGTCGTTTATCATGAAAAGGTGCTAAAATACTAACCCCTCTTCCCATGCTGGTCTGCACACACGGAAGTAAGTTTATTTTGCCACCGGTCCGGGTCCGGCACGCAGGCCGCGACCACGCCATGGAAAAGGTTATATGTACTAACTAGTCTTTTTTATGACTTCTATAATACCCTTCTTTGATATCAGTCGAAGAATTTATCAAACTGCTTTTTAAGATTCGTACCGAGTTAGTGCTTTTGCTTTCCGAAGCGTCAATATAAGTCATTTGCAATTCCACATAAATTTGCCCTGTTCGGATGGCATTCCATTATGAATTGTTTCACGGTGCTCCCACGCACGGTGGACTGCATCAGTAAATAGTGCAGCACTGGTTGGCATATCTACTACACTTACAGGGGCCGAATGCATCACATATTAAGCCTATATCGAGTAATTGCGGTCGGATGGGAGCACCTGTCTATCACACGGAACTGCGCGTAATTTATTATCGCGTCAATGTGTTTTCTATTAGTCTTAGTTCAGCGTAGAGCAGCGCAGGGCGCTCGCTTTGCATAGACAGTGCCATTCAAACAAGACAGTTATCTATTTAGCAGGATATCATCATACGTGCTGCACTATTTTGCATCACTCTGCGCGTCCATCGTCGCACGATGACGACGCTGTTATCGCTGTTCATTTCGTATGCAAAAGGTCATCATATGATGTAGTTATTTCGCATTTAGAAATTATTTACACTGATAGGAAACTTTTCCGTTATCATCAATTATGGACCTGTCCGGAGAATCCATACAGAGAAACCCGACGTAGAAAAAGGCACTTAGATAGTAGTGATGCAGTTGCCTAATTAACACGTGCTTCCTATGTGGGTCTTTCGGACGGAGTGAATGGCGGAACATGGCCTTGACCTTGAAATGGCTGGCTTAAACGTGAGATTTTAGGTAGATATGTGTCATTGTCATAGTAAAAACTTTTTGTTAGAAACTGGCTTTGGGTGCAAGTACAATTTTTGGGTGGAATGGAAATTTACCATATTTTTTCTTCTGCTTCGATATTCATTTCTTCTATTTATTATCTTATTCAAACATACTTAATAACAGTGCCGTTTTGATTTAATCACGGTCGAAAAATACTTTCCGGTGAATCTAGCGAGGCTGTGGATTCGAGGAAATGATGAACATTAGTAATTTTCGTTGAATAGCGTTGAAATCTAGCAAAAATACTAATTTTTATCATTTCATCCAATCCACAGTTTCGTTGGATTCACGGGAAGATGTTTCTTGACCGTGATAGAATCGAATCAACACTGGATTACTTGAAAGAGTATAACAAGTAGTAATCACTGATCAGCTATAGCAGAAAATTCATATTGGAATTCTATAAAACTTTTCAGTGTGCCTTATCCAAAAGACGCTAATATTGAACTTTTTTTATACTTCGGTATTTCAGTCAATGCTACGTAAAAGTATTTTGTATTTACTATTTTGAATAAAAACAAAAAATGACGTTTAAAATGGGCACTTTCAGGGTATTTTTCTACCAAGTTTTTTTTTCATTCATGCACCCCTCGGTTTTGACAACTGGTTGTTTACATCTGAAACAAACATAATTTTTTGTAGCTGTTTAGTCAACTTTTCGTGCGTAGTGATCTGATTTTTAGGCTCAAAAAGTTTCCGGAAAATGGATGGAAAGGGAATCTCATCACAAGTCCGAAATATGATTGTGCGTGACTTCCAGTGTAGGTAGTGAAACGTTGCTGAGAAGTGTGTGGTAATCCGAGGTGCGGTCCAGCTGGTCATTCGAAAGCATTAGATATTTAATAGCGTAGTCGATCAATCAGGAAGAGGAAGGAAGCGTAAGACTTATGCAAGACAAGAAAAGACGACTTCGAGTGTAGCAGATAAGCGAAGAGGTCCTCTCCAGGACAGCATCCACAACCAACCATGGTGCACTGTGGTAGAAACATGATGATGTGGGACTGTTTCTCGTGAGAGAGGGTGGGGAACTTAACGCAGGTCAACGATTTTCGAGGGTCAGAAAACTATAATTTTGAACGCTTTGGGGCATCCTTACGTCAGGTCCAATTGAGCTGGAATTTCGCACAGGTCATATTTATGGGCCAAATTCACATGATCGGTTTTGTGAAATTCGATGATGATTTTTTTTTATATATTTATTGGCACCCTAATGCTATGTTTATTTGAATGCTATGAATTCTGATAACCTGGCTCGCTCCGTTTAAAGTAATTTTTACTTCGAATAACCGCATCAAACAACCGCTAAATACCCGAGATCTGTTTTATCGAAAGCATCCACATCGCCTGCAGTTGAAAACGTTTGTCTGGACCCCAGGTAGGTCGAGTGAATTTGGAATAACTACCGCTCGAGTTGTGGTAGATTGAAAAGCGTCTAGCTGCTTCGCCACCATCCCACCTCGCCGATTTTTTCGGCTCCCCTGAGCTAAAGTGCGAGATAGTAATATAAACCAATTGGCATTAACAGTTTTAATGGCGTATTTCATTTTATAGAAACGGTATTGGGAACATCGTAGGTAAAAACATATTCAACCAGAGAAATTGAAAAAGGAAAAAAACATTCCCATAGTAAGATAAACACAATACTTTTTGCTCCTCCACAAATGGTGAGCTCCCGATTTGACTACCATTAAAACCACTACACTCGAGTTGGAGGGTGCGTCCCCTGTAAAAATAGTGTTCCGAGAACCCATGTTACAGTAAGGTCTTTTTTCATGCGTTTTTCTACGTGGGTTGTTTTTCTCAATTACTCCAAAACGGTACGAGATATCGACCCTGTTTCAATCACGTATTCCGTTTCAGGCCAAGAGTAATCATATACCCGTTGTCAGAAAATCACAATTCCAACGTTACTGGGTCCTCGCGCTTCATCTTAGGTTTCTCGGTACTGCTTAAAAAGTGGCGCTTATCGTCAACCAGCAACACAATCATGGGCTGTGATGACAGACATTGGAGCCCCAATAAGTATCAGAAATAGGTACTACTGATTTTCAGCAATAGAAATACGTTTTTTTTACAAAGTTGCCTCGGGTATGCATCACAAGGTTCGTTACCGTGTGACGCTAGAAAAAAAATTCAACTCAGATTTGCCGGGAAACGTAACGGAAATTTAAAAGGCCAGAATAATATATTTTCCAATTGAGCTCAGAGTAACTGAAAAATGATTCTAAATTCAATGTGAACGCTAAAATTCAAGCACAGCATTGCTTAAAACAGTTATACATAACTGAAGATGCACAACATAGAAAATGATCCTGAATTAAACTTAAAACCTGAAAGAACGCCTTTGAAGATAAAAAAATGCCAACATAAATAAACTCGTAAAAAGCTTCTTGAAGTCAGAAACGTCTGAAAATGTCAATGATACCATCAGTGTTGGGCACAATCCGCTAATTCACTAAATCGCCAAAAAGCGACGCTAATTCTCGCTTAGCGTTTTAGCGATTTCGGAGGTGTTTTAGCTAGTTACCGAACTATAAGCGTCGCTAAAAATTTGACCTTCGAAACGCTAATCGCCAATTGGCTTAATTCGTAAGAAAGCGGCAAAAAACTTTTCAGGAAAGCTGTTAACATTTCTTGATTTTAAATGAAATTCGATAACATTTCCATAATTTAGCAATACTTTCATGAACACCAATTGATGCCGCTTGATTACTGATGGCGTTCTTTACTGATCATTAGAACGTCCTACCCGGGGCGTCCAAGGATTCCTGATTCCAGGGATTTTTTTTCTCGAATTTTAGACCCTTTCGAAATTGTGTACTAGGGTGCCAGGCAAAATGGTCATCTCGAATTTCAAAAACAAAAACCCTATACAAAATGTTCACCTGCTCGAAAAAACACCCTGTGCAAAATTTCAGCTCAATCGGACTTAAAATGGGGTGGCGCAAAGCGATTGAAGTTTGGCTTTTTTGAAAACCTACGTGAAATTTCAGTTTTTGATAATTTTTTTTTGATGCCAAATGACTTAAAAACGCATGAAACGTCGAGAATTGGTGTCATTTGAAAAAAAAAATTTTTTTTGCAAAAATTTACTCTCTGGGACTTAGTCGTTTTTTCAATTGTGTAAGGCGGAGTTCAAAATGCTTAGAATTTATCTTTTGAAATTGATCACTAGTCTCTCGAAATAGCTTGTATAATGATATACACTATAACTATCATTGAATACATTATGTTTCATTAGGGTGGTTCATTTATTCGGCATAGGGTGGTTCATAATATTGTGAAAAATAAGTATAAAATAAAAAAAAAGTACTTCGGTTCGTTTGATTATTGTGACGTCTTCGACAAAGTTGTAGATAATAATTCGGTCTTACAAAAAAATTACACTCAAAAAATTATTCGTTCAAAAGTTAGAAGAAAGATTGAAAATTAATTATTCAAAAGGGCACATTTTTTAAAAACTTGATTTTTTTAATATAACCTACGAAAAATTACCAAAACAATGAAACCAGTCCGATCATATAGAAATCAAGAAAAATAAGTTATAATTTTTTGAAAAAAAAAATATTTTTTGAAAAAAAAAATTTATTTGCAATTATTTTTTTTAAAAAGGCAAATTTTTTTTTGAAAGGACAAAATATTATCTACAACTTTGCCGAAGACACTATGCCGTTCGACTGTAGATATATTTTTAATTTCCAATAGAGCACTATGAGGAATCAAGAATATTTCTACAGTCAAAACGGTTTATTTGATTGGCATAGTGTATCTGGCAAAGTTGTAAATAATAACTTCGTTCCTCCAAAAAAATGTACCCTGTGTAAAAAAAAAAAAAATATAACTTTTTTTCTGATTTCTCAATGGCCGGTTTCGTTGTTCAGGAAAACTTTCGTAGTTTTTATAAAAAAAATCAGTTGTTTTAAATGGGCTGTTTTCGCTAATTATTTTATAACTTTCTTTTATTTTTTTTTTAAATTAGTAATTTGTTTTTAGAGTGTATATTGTTTTGAAAAACAAAACTATTATCTACAACTTTGCCGAAGATGTCACACTGCACACCGGCACGTTCACGTTCTGATGATGTAAACTTGACAGAAAATGTATGGTCGAACTGTCAAAACGACGCAAACCCAGAAAGAACGAGTCAATTGTGTTGCCTATCTGATTGAGATCCCTATACTCTCATTATCACTGAATAACATCGATACAGTCTTTTGTCCGATTATATGAGCCAGAGCACTGTGTGTTCAATCAAGTGTTGGCAAAGGACATTATTGTGGTAAATAAAACGAATAAATTGTCTGGTACAACATTCGAAAGACGAGTGCAAGTGTCTTAGAGAGTAGATTTTTCAAACAAAGTAATATAACATATTCCATCAGTTTCCACCGTTTCATTTAAAAGTTTAAGACACTTGGAATCGAAAACATTTTTCAAATATTAAAATTCCATGTACCACCCGTGTGTGATTTTGCAAATGACATGAAGGCATTCAACATTTTCCACGAGACACAATCTTAATTTTGGTTGAGAAAATTTTTTTTTGCACAGAGTAGTTTGATACATTTTGTAAATTTGTTTTGTAATATTTTGCCATTTTACTTATAATTTTTCCAATTCAACATTGCCACCCTAATGACAATAATATAAAAAATATTATATTTTCAGGAATTTTTCTATCGGTATTCAGTTAAAAGTGATTTTTTCCATTTTATACTCATTTATACACAATATTATGAACCACCCTATGTCGAATAAATGAACCACCCTAATGAAACATAATGTATTCGATGCTAGTTATAGTGTATATCATTATACAAGCTATTTCGAGAGACTACTGATCAATTTCAAAAGATAAATTCTAAACATTTTGAACCTACCTACCACAATTAAAAAAAAAGTCCTAGAGAGTAAATTTTTGCAAAAAAAAATTATTTTAGATGACACCAATTCTCGACGTTTCATGCGTTTTTAAGTCATTTGGCATCAAAAAAAAATTTCGAAAACCGAAATTTCACGTACCTCCCCCTTGGGTGATTTTTCGGTTTTCAAAAAAGCCAAACGTCAATCGCTTTGCGACATCCCATTTTAAGTCCGATTGAGCTGAAATTTTGCACAGGGTGTTTTTTCGAGCAGGTGAAGATTTTGTATAGGGGTTTTTTTTTGAAATTTTCTGGTCACTTTTTTTCCATACGATGATTGGCGCCCTATTGTGTACTCTTCTGGGAAAGATTGTAAAAACCCTTTGCAAACCCGGCCCTGAACTTCCTATGAATCATCTCTTCCACTCTTTGATTTCGATAATTTTTTTTTTGTTAAATGCTTTTTCATTAGTTTGAATAATTGAATAATGTTTCCAATCTATTTATCCTATCTGACCGAAAATCCAACTTGAATAAATCGCCGCCTTTTTACTTTTCATTACATTTCTTCTGATTTCCCGGGAAATCAAATTTTTACTTCCCGAATCCCGGGAAGCTGAAACCCGTCTGGAATTGGACGCTCTTCTGATTATGTGCTCGATATGATCTGCGAGAGTTACTTCCAAAATATATATGGGTCATTCAATTCGAAGTGTACATGCCACTTGGACACGACCATCGCAGATTTTCCGCAAAGTTGAGGGAATTATTCATCTACTGTCTCTTTGGAAAAATCCCAATTTTGGTATCGATTGGAATACCCCCCGCTCTCTAGGACCCCCCTCTTTATTGCAAAGTCACGCAATTTTTGTCAAAAATCTCTTTTTTCTTTTTCTTACAATTCATAGACGTAAAATGTCCGAAAAATACTGATAAATGATTTTTGAAGAAAATAAACCAAGGAATCCAGAAAAAATATAAGTTTTGACCGGAAGTGTTGCCAAATAAATTATTTTTGTATTTGAAAACTTAATTTGCATTTTTCGGCAAATGCAGCCATTTTTATTTTAAATTTGATAATTTCATCGTGTTCCTTGAAAAATTCCACATAAGAAACAACTATCTCGAGATATAACAATTTTACGAAAAAAGTTGTAAACTTCGTAATTATTTTATTTTATGATTTATAGACATAAGACACCCGAAAAATAGTGATAGGTGAATTTTGAAGAAAATAAACCAAGGAATCCAAAAAAATATTGTTTTTGACCAGAAGTGTTGCCAGATAGATTATTTTTGTATTTTCAAATTAAATTTGCATTTTTCGGCCAATGCAGCTAGTGTTATTTTAATTTTGATGGTTTCATCGTATTTCTCGGAAACGGGCTTCGCGGCCCTTCGAACGGGATTTCAGATACAAGTTTTGCAATACAAGGCTGCGTTTTTCAGTCTCATGTCGTCCTCTAGGTCTAATTTGTTCCACGTATTAGTCATAATACGCAAAAGAGTTGAAAATCTGCGTCCACAGAGATATTCGGAAATAAATTTTAGTTACCCATAAAATTTACCAAGAGCTTCGCGGCCCCCTAGATGAGTCCCGCGGCCCTCTTACCGGTTGCGGACCCTCGGTTGGGAACCACTGATCTAAAGTGTCCTGCACGCGTTTAAAATGTCTCGCGATTAAAATTATAATTTTGTGAAAAAACAATTCTGCACTTTCAGATATCCTGTAGTGGAAATTTAGTTCCGTAAGAACCACTTTTACGAATAGTGTTATGTGTAATTTTTGACCACTTTTATCGCTTTTTCTTGTAACAAAACGTATAAATAACAAAATTCGCGTGGCTTAGCACGTTAAATCTGAGATCCACGCAAAAAAACTTCATGAAATTTGGACGTCGCGAAAAAAATCTGTAGAATATTCCGAATGATGTTTGTTTCGAAAAAAACTAAACAGTAGAATTATTTTGGAATTTTAATTTAGACTTTGAATATGAAAATTCGCGATAAAGCTATAACTATCTGATTGCTTTATCAAAATAGAAACATAATTAATTTTGTTTTGCCTCAGTCTCTCAAAATCCTCAAGAATGGAAACCGCTTTGTGAATTTTTACAGCTTGTTGTAAATAGCACTCGAAAACATTTATTTTCGTTTACTTTGATAAATTGTAAGCGTTGGTAGCCTCCGCTTAGAAGGTTATTGAGATTTTTTTTTTGTATATATATATTCGTTTTATTTTGTTTGTCTTAAATGGGAAGTGTTTGCTTATGTGGATGTTACCCTCCCGACGCCCATGCCACCCAACGATTGACGTATGAACGTAGCCACCCACCCATAAGGTTAGTGTATCCCGCCACCAGGAGATGGGCGAAATGGAGCCGCAATGGAGAGAGGACTAAGTAGGATCTGGCGGGAGAGAGCTGCTTATTTACTTGGCGAGGGCAATGACCGTTGGCGTAGGGCAATAACCTGTTGATCCTATCGAGAATCGAGTCTTGATGACTCTTAAAAAGTCGATAGATCGAAGCAGACCGTGAAAAAAAGGAAGCTAGTTAAAAGCGTAATTAATAGTAGTGGTCAAGAGTGAAATTTGTGGACAATAGAACCCCGAAGTGTCGGTTGGAAAACCACACTGTTTTGGGATAAACATCGGAGAGCCCATCGTCCAGGATTGGGCCGGATTCCTACACATCGCCAGTTCAACGCTTCAGTGTTCACCAGCGAGGGCGGCAAAGGTCGCGGAATTGTCGCGGATGTTGGCGGCAAAGCTGGAGGATATCGCGTCAGCCGGTTGCAGATTGGTGGTGAAGGGTGGAAGAAGCAGTGGAAGAAAGGGGCCCCGAAAAAGAGAAGAAAAGGTTAGATAGAATATAAGGAAATGGAAGGCCTGGATTGTGAGAATAAAAATTGTTTATTGCAAAATACGTTTTTACATCGGCAAAGCATTTTCCAGTTGACCCGCGAAAATAAGGATAAGCGTGCCGACCCTGAGGCATTGTTCAGAGAGTCTTACCAACGCTCACGGTTGAGACTACTGGCAACTTACAAAGTAAAAAATTCAATCAATAATAATCTACATAATATTAGATTAGCGAATAAATTCGCTCAATTTTTGGTTAGCGATGCTCAGCACTGGATATCAAGTTTAGCTTTGATTCGTTGAAAAACACTTCTAGATTTAGAAAAGGTCAAAAAGACTTTATTAAATTAAGCACAGGATACTAAAACAAAAATTCAGAGGTCAGAGTTATCTCAAACTGGGCCCAGTATCGTCGTTGAACTCTTCTTGAATCCCGAAAAGCTCAAAATAGAAAATGGCTTGCAAATCTAGCTCAGAAGCGCTGAAAAACGTCATTTAAAAGTAAATAGAAAACGATCCCAAATTGAACTCAGAATCACCGAGAAACGTTTAAAAAAAATTAAGGCTTTCATAGGTTAAAATATGGTCCTAGTTAATCTCAGATCTACCGAAAAACGCGGCGGAAAGCGTTGAAGGCTAGAAAAATTACTTCAAAATGCGCTCAGTATTGCTGAGAAAGGTCCTGAGTCAAACTCGGAATTGTCGGCTCAAATAGAAAAACGCGCTGGGGAACGCTGCTGTCAGAAAAGGTTCGCAGGAAGGGTCAGAAAGATTCTATTTTGAGCTCAGAAAGCCCAAAATAGAGAATAATCTCAAATCGCTGAAAACGCTGAAACGCGTCTAAAGGGTAGAACCCAACAAAAATTTTTGTTGTATAACAGCTCGTTAAGCTTTAGTTCAGTCACAACCCGGCTAATAGTAGCTCAACTGCGCAATAATCCACAAAATTGTTTGTTGGGAATGATCTCAAACCAAGCTCAGAATTGCTGAAAACAGTGTCACAAACCAGAACTGGCTAGGCTTCTAAAGGCTAACAGAGCTCAAACTAGAATATAATCCCAAATCGAGCTGAGAGTCGCCGAAAACGCTTCCAAAAGAAAACCAAAAAGAAATTATCAAGAAATTACCTTAAATTGAGCTCAGAATCGTCAAGAAAAGGTTTTGTGACTTGAAAAGCCCGAAATAGAAAATTACCCAGAATTGACCAAAAATAAAAAAATAAAATTTAAACTGAGCCAAGAACAGCTTTAGAATACTTTCATAGGTCAGAATTGACCCGAGGTAAGGTGAGAACTCGAGGTCCCGAATTAGGCTTAGACAACAAAGAAAAAAACTTCTTGAGGCAAGAAAAAGCCAAAATAGAAAACGGTCTCAAACTGCACTTAGAATCGCGGAAAACGGCTATAAACGACATTTGGAAACTGTTTCCTACCACGGTGTTCATATGAGATACAGCAGCGTAGGCGGTGAAAAAAATACATAGCGTAGTTGAAGTGAGAGTAAATGGTCAAGTATCACACCTTCAAAAGTCAATACTGATATTTACACAGCCACCTTGACGTGAGCAAAATCCTTTCCCCAGAATTTTATAAAATTTCAAGATTATCCCATTCAAATCACGTCAAAGTTCAACAAGATAATAGTTCGCAACCTCAAGACACAAAGGCGCCTTTTGTCTTACTGCGACACAAAGCACCCTTCTGTACTTCCCTGACCCTTTGCGAGCGCGCTGCTGTCTGCAGCCATTTTAGACGACACAATCACAGTTCAATAATTATCGATCACCACCAGATTACGTAGAACTACCTTCTATTTCCGAATTTCATCATGTTCATGTTCATGCACGATTTCTTGGCACCAGCAACGACGACGTCTACGACAGGCTTTCCGTATCACTGACCCAACCGCGTGAGGACGTTTTACTTAAAATTGTGCAAAAGGGGTGAAATGGTCTAGAAGCGTGGGTGATGCAACTGAATGTGAATCACAACAAAAATTGAATAACACTCACTTTGTAATTTGCGGAACAACACACTCTAGCAATAGTTTAGAGCAAACTGATTATGATCGGTAGCGATCGATTGGCTTCTTTGGCGTTTGACGAAGGGAAGATCTTCCGAATCCTTGATCGGGTCACCACAACCACACACTTTTTATCGTTATTCCAGCTGGTGGAAAAAATTGCAAAACTATTACATACACTAGAAGATACCGCACAGTTGTTCCCAGTGTACACACCGTTCTACGACTGACGATTGACTATTCGGAAGTCGCTGTCGGACGCTGCATTTATACTAGCATTCGGGGTGAATTCTGTTCAGCCGGTCGCGCTCCGGCGGCGGTGCATTATCGGGTTTGAGGAGCGCGCGCGCGCGAGTTGATCATCATCCCAGTGGGGGAGGAGGACGAGGAGGCATCGCATGTTGGACTACACTTTAATAAGGTATAGGTAGTTGCTTGCTCTCAGAAACAGTGTCGCGTACCTACTGCCTGTTTGGGGTCTCCTCCGACAATAGATTGACGAGGGCGATTAGGGCGTTCGCGGTCGGATAGTATAGGAAACGGTTTAGAATAAGGAGCGAGCGAACGACGCGGTGTTTGGTGATGGGATGGAGGGGGAAAATAGTGCAAAACAAATTTTTCCGCGCGGCGAGTGTTGGTTGGAGAATTTAACGATTTGCATGTCGGGGCCGGAGTGTTGTCGAATTGAAAGATAAATTGATCGTCGTATAAATTGGATTGTAAATAATGCAAAATATGGTCTTGGTTTTGGGAGAATTAGAGTGCAATTTGGAAGCATTATTAAATATTATTCCACCAATTCCGCAGTGTAAAGTGTACATTGTTACATTATAACATTGCTTTTTTTTTGTCTCAATAATCAAAATTATTGATCAACACCAGATTTGAATATCTTATCACTATAAAAAAAATTCAATCTCTATTGAAACATGTGTATAGAATAGTTGACGGCTTCGCCAGGTTGCGTGGATCCTCGACCGGTTCAGTTTGATTTACTTTGCTTAGTAGTGAATTCAATACTCATAGAAGAAAATCCTATTTTGGCGTTGTCAACTTTTGTATTTTCCAATCAAAAATACATTCCAATTTCAACTCATTAGGACTAAGAAAATTCGTTAGAGTTCAGACGACTCGTTTTTGAGAAACTATGTAAATAAAAATATTGATGATTACACATATTTTTAGAGCCAAAACAGTTTGTTTGATTGGTGTGACGTCTTCGGTAAACTTGTGGATAGTAATTTTGTCTTTCTGAAAGAGAATATATTCTGAAAAAAGAAGGTGAAAAATATTAAAGACTATTATCTAATAAAGCCCGTTTTTTAATCTAATTTGTTTAATGAAAATTGCAGATTAGTTGAATATGTATTGGTGGCTGTCCGATCATAGAGAAGGAGAAACAAAATGTTTGAATTTTCCAGGAAAAAAAGCAAAAATATAAAGAGCCAGAACGTGTTCAGTAAACAAACAATAATGAATTGAATATCTCAAAATCTTACTTTTAATGATATGATTATTTGAGCTTGAACGACCGCATATTGTAGTATCCTCGGAGATCGATCTGAGTTAGTGAAGTTGCACAAGGCTGGCTACTTGAGATTAGTTTGCCATCTGCAGTGCACAACAATTCAGTTGCTACCGCTTTGTATAGATCGATAACAGCGCCGGCTAAGTTCTTAAGATCGTTAGGGTAAGAAAGAATGTTGTAATTAGGGAAGTGTAACAGCCGTTGTTGTCGGAGACCGAGTTTACATTTTGCATCTCCACGACTGCGATGGAAAGGGATGGTTGTGTCACCGTGGTAAGTGACTAAGTCGGACAGTGTTGTGCGCGGAGTAAACTCATTGCGAAGACAAACAATGAGTATCTTTCTTGTCAGACCCCGCGGACCTATATGAGGAGCGCGCGCGAGTACAATTCATCACCAGAAGCATTCAAATGTTTTAATATTTGTCTATTACTATTCCCGAGTATCCTCGAGAAAGCAAATGCAATTCGGCAGGCGCGAATTTCGAAAGCTCTGCGCCCTATTATGGAAGCAACGGGGGCGATCTTCGGCCAAACAGTCAGACCGAGTTTATCACTGCCTCGCCGCGACTGCGTTGGAAAGGAAAGTTTTTGTTTTTATGTCACTGTATTTAGTAATTACCGGAATCGAAGTTCGCTTATTATGAAAACGAAAGATGAGTATCTTTCTTGCCAAACACAAACCCGAGTACCTCCGAGGAAGCAAACGCGTCTCGGCCGACGCGGTTCTTTTGAAGGTATACATCGCGTTTCCGTTATTTACGAGATTTATCGACTGAGCAAAAACTTCGGCTAAACGGTCACAGTAAACACATATCTATCTATACCTCGCTAAGTCACAACAATCCAAAAACATTTATATGAAGTTTATTTACAAAACTTCAGAATAAAATCTAAATTTTGTGGTCATGGACTATTAAAACAAGCAATACTCAGACACAATACAATACTCACATTAAGAGGTATTGCAATAAGGTCTAATAAAGAATATATTTATTTTTACACGTTTTTCGTGTTCTATTGCTAAACAATGAATTGAAAATGCTCCACAGTTGCTTCATCACAGTGATTTTTAACTCGTGGTTCACAAACCCTTTATATGGTCTACAAAATAATGATGAAAGTATATAAAATTAAACATGAACATAAAATTTAACACCTTCACGGTTTTTGTGATGCACTTTATAATTCCCCAAGACTTCCACCCTCACCATCAGTTATATAACCCTTTCCGACCGTGCCCATATAATTGCGTAGGTAGAAGGTGACTTGAACAAAACCTTCTCTCTCGATTTTTGAACGTGCTATTCAAGGTTTTTTCGCTCACAACGCTAGTGTCAACATCGCTGCTGCTGCGAAAAATAAAAGACCTGAGCAAGCAAGTGTTTTTATAAAGGAATTGCTTCGAATTATGTTTTGTTATCCGTAATTTTTTACCTACACAATTGTGTGGGCTCGGTCGGAAAGGGATAAGTCGAATAAAAAAGGTAGTCAACATTGCGCTTTGAGAAGAAATCTGGCACCTCTGATATGTGAAACCTGATTGCCAAATCAACGTTTATTTTCATCGCTTATCTCTCTCTGAGTATCTCTAATAAAAACTCTAGTAACTATAGTAACTGTTGCTTCAACTAACAGGATTTTGAAAATTTTTTATACCAAAATTGTTTATGTGTAGCAACATTCGTAGGCTAGGAATATCATAAGATAAAAAAAAATCGAGTAAAATGTCCGCAAGGATTTGCATTAGACGATTTTTTGTTAATCTTTTGCACGAATGATAACTTTTAAAATGCAGTGTGAACCTAATCAAAAGCTGAGTGACTGAGTGATAGGTCTCGGCCAATTCTGTGAGCTTGACAAGGCATTGCCGTACATTCAGACTGCAAAATCACACGGCTGCAAAGAGAAACGAAAACGAATCACAAGCTTCCGATAATGCTCGAGTCTGCACCCCTCAAGCCTCAGCATGTACCGTGAGTGGTCGAGCAAGAAAATTTTAAAACCGAACTCCTCCAAGCTGCGGTCACGAGCAGAGATGCCACATATATAAATAAAAAATAAATTTTTGAACACGCTTCTCATAGAGATATCTGTACGTACAGATTATAGATTATAGATTTTTGCAAAAGCAAAAGTTTTTTTGAAATTCAAATACAGATTAAAATGTGGCATCTTTGGCCACAAGCACAAAGAAAAGGCACAGAGAATAAAAGTGCTTCGGCTTATCCCTTCCGCCTTCCAAATAACAAGAAAAATTCACAAGCAAAATTTCGCCAACACTAATAGGTACTTATCTTCTGATTTCCATAGTTTCTCTGAACCATTGTGTTAATGCGAGAAGCGTCGCACAAGAGAGCAACAGTCTTCCTGCACTCACGCTTCTGTTGCTTTTTTGAGTTTACCTCACGCTCACTCACACAGATTTATGGCAAGCGCTCGCGGAAAACGTGCTCCGCCGGCGAAATACAAGGGCTGCTCCCGTGAATCATCACTTGATTGAGCCACAACTTCGTTGCCAGATATGATTATTTGTGGCAACCACGGATTTTAACATTGGCGTCACTTTCACCGGTAGTACGAAAACGCCTAATCTTGTATCACCTTCTCCTCCACCCTTTACACTTAACAAAATTGCCGTGGGGTAAGCACGGTAAGACTTATTATTAGGGATGGGCAAACGGCTCACGAGCCGTTCAAATGAACTGGTTCTTATGAAAAAGCGAAAGCACGAACGGCTTACGAAGAAGAACCACGGTTTTTTGAGGGCACCAAAACTGATGGTTCGCGCGAACTCAAAGTTTACCGAGACAACGCGAATTGTCAACGTTCGTAAATCATTGTGAACTATTAGCCGTTCATAAGAGCCGCTCTTGCAAAAGAACTGTTTCGCCCACCCCTACTCAATAATGAGGTACGGTCGACATTATGGCACATTTCTCAACTGTACACGACTTTGCTGGCGCTAAGCCGTACAGCAATCGAGAACAATGGCGCCTTATAAATCGGCCCGGAGCATTTAAAAAAAACGAACCAAGCATTATTGAATAGTCTCCAGTTTTTTTTAATGTTAACGGTATCAGTCAATTTTTTGGTCGAGCAAATATGCCAATAAGGATAAACTATTCAATCTTTTGTGAGGCAGTATCCTAACTTCCTGCAATTTGATCTTGTGATTCATGTTCATGTTCAGTTCAATATATTTTGGCCGAACTATTACACATCTCGGAAGCATAACCCAGTCCGTTACCCGGCCCAGACAACTCTGTTCCGGTTCGGTCCGAAATAAAATCGAACTATAAAATTGTAGTCTGACCGGACTTCGGACTAGGCATTCCACACTCTACCTGGTCTGATGGTAAACACTGATTAAACAAAGCCTATCGTAAAATTTAGTATTTTGGCTGACGGTTGAATCGCTCCATTCCCAACTACAACTGACAAAAGTTATAGTGCGAACATATCTGTTTTGCATGCGCTTCCAGGTCAATTCTGGGTCAAATTCAAGCGAATAAAGAAGGGTTTTGACAGCAGTTCGGGCGACTCCAGGTCAAAACGAGGTGAGCTAGTGGAATAAAGAAATTCGCTATAACTAACTAACTAACAAGACTAACAACACTGTAAAAAGTAGACTAGCAGAAAAAAAGTGAAATCATAAGAAAGGGGCCGTTCAATAATAACGTAAGCATATTTTTCCACTTTTTCGAGCCCCCCTCTCCCCATTGTAAGACATCGTAAGATTTTTTGAGCGGGGGGCTCCCCCATAGTAAGATCTTACTGCCAGCATGTATAGTTTATTTATTTTAGTTTTATCATTAGGAAGCAAACACAGTACTTCGTTACCTCTTCTGTCGAGTAATTCCGTAATTTCCTTCCATGAATTTTACCGTCCACGCTTTCATGAACATGGGTATTTGAACAGCTGCAATACCAATATTTTTCTTACGTAAGATAATCAATTCTCCCCCCTGCCTCCCCTGTAAGATAGCGTAAGAAAATTACATACCCCCCTCTCTCTCCCCCCCCCCCCCCCTATTTGCTTACGTAAATATTGAACGGCCCCAAATTACAGATAAATGATCAGAAATAAAACATAACTTTAAATGAATAATTCGAAACGACATAATAACAGAGAACTTATGATGTACAGAAGAGGTATTGTTGCTAGAAAACCACGACAGATATTAGACGAAATGTGAAACGGCTAGAAAAATAAAACTGCCAAATGATAAGTCGGGTAAAAATTCAAAAACGCAAATAATCAGATTTGTTTCCACAATTTGATCGTTGGTTTGTATTTATTCCTTTTTACTTAGTTTTTATTAAGTCTGCTTCTCGTTTACAGTTCTATTTGACTTGTTTTTTAGTATATTATAGACCGTTCCGATAATTATAAATACACTTACGATCAACCGTCATTTCAAATAACGTGCAGTATTCAACCAAACGTTGGCTGCGTCCTGTTGTTTACATCCAAAAGAAACAGATGCTGTCATTTTTTCTAACATTTAGTGCGAAATTTTGAAAATGCGTGGCCTTTCTCCCGAGCAAAGAAAGCGAATTGTGCACAAATGGGACACCGTGAGTGGTCTTTCTATAAGAAAATTAGCCAGAGAAGAAGGTATAAGTGTCGGAGCAGTTCAAACCGCATTGCGGAAGTATTGTGAAGAGTGCACATTTACTGATGCCCCAAGACGTGGTAGAAAACCCGGGCCTGTGGATCCCACAATGGACAAAAAGGTTAAGGAATACTACAAGCGGCATCCTTCAGTATCAGTACGAGATGTGGCGAGTAAGCTTGGAACCTCGGCGAGTAACGTTATGCGTGCCAAGGGATGAATGGGTCTGCAGACCCGTCGGAAGCAGAAGCAGCCAAAACGAAATCCAAAACAAGCTGAATCTGTGAAACCGAGAGCTCGGAAGCTTTATGACAAACTTCTGACCAAAAAAATTGGGTGTGTTATCATGGATGACGAAACCTACATAAAACTGGACTATAAGACTCTGCCAGGACCGCAATTTTATACATCACCGAAGGGAAAGGATGTCCCTGGACCAGTGAAAGCCATTTACACCGAAAAATTCGGCAAGAAGATAATGATTTGGCAGGCCATTTGTGAATGTGGGAAAATATCTCGTCCATTCATTACGAATGACACAATGAATGGTAAAATTTACGTGAAAGAGTGTTTGCAGAAAAAATTGTTACCCATGGTTAAGTAGCATAACAATCCTCCAATCTTCTGGCCCGATCTTGCTTCCTGCCATCACTCTAAGGATGCACTAGGGTGGTATAAAACAAATAATGTCACATGTTTCCCGAAGGAGATGAATCCTCCAAACTGCCCTGAAACTCGCCCTATTGAAACGTTTTGGGCTTTGACCAAGGCAAAGCTTAGGAAATATGTCAAACCAGCGGACAATGCTGAAAAAATTAAAAAAGATTGGCTTAAAGTGGTAAAAATGGTCGGAGAACACACTGTGCAAAAGCTTATGAGTAGTGTTAAGAGAAAAGTTAGAGAACTCGCGTATCCTACGAAAAATAATCCCAACTTGAATTGAAACTGAAAAGAAAACACTTATTATTTATATTTCAGAATAAAATGACCCGAAAAATCCTGTATTTTTTGTTTTATTCAAGAAAGAAGATGTATTTATAATTTTCGGAAGTCTATAGTGTTACCTTCTTTTGTTAGATTTTTCATTAATTTTGCTTTGAATCTTTCATGTAGTTTTCCGTTATTTTTTGACATCACATTGAATTTCTTTACAGTCTCAGTTTTGTAGCTTTTTTTCTGAAACAAAACCCCAAAGAGCTCAAAACGACAAAAAATATTGCAGAAATTCATACAAATAAAAACACTAAAAAATTGCAGAAGAACTTTAATAAGAGAAGATGATACAGCAGAGAAATTATATTGAAAAGAAAAGAAAAGAGCAAAAAAAATATAAAAAAGTAGAGACAAATGAAAAGGAAAAAATTACCAAAAAGTGATTTTACAAACCTTGAAAAACATAATGCATAAAAAAGAAACATTGGAAAATACTTACTTACTTACTTACTTACAAAGATGGCCGTACATCCTAAGACATGGCCTGCATAACGTGGTTCCGCCAATTCACTCGGTCCATGGCTGCCTGCCTCCAGTTCCGCGGGCACCCGGTACTTTGCAGATCGTGCTCCATCTGGTCCACCCATCTCGCTCGTTGCGCCCCTCGCCTTCTCGTTCCCGCCGGATTTGAAGCGGACACCAATTTTGCAGGGTAGCTATCCGGCATTCTAGCTACATGCCCTGCCCAGCGTATCCTTCCAGCTTTAGCCACTTTCTGAATACTGGGTTCACCGTAGAGACGCGCAAGCTCGTGGTTCATCCTACGCCTCCACACTCCGTTCTCCTGCACACCGCCAAAGATGGTTCTTAGCACCCGACGTTCAAAAACTCCGAGTGCTCGCAAGTCCTCCTCGAGCATTGTCCACGTCTCATGCCCGTAGAGAACGACCGGTCTTATTAGCGTTTTGTACAGGATACACTTGGTGCGAAGACTCAGATTATGCGACCGTAGTTTTTTATGGAGCCAATAGTAGGCACGACTTCCACTGATAATACGTCTCCTTATCTCCCGGCTGGTATCGTTATTCTCAGTTACCAGAGAGCCGAGGCCTCGAGCCGACCACCTCGAACTCATCCCCGTCGATTGTTACCGTATTGCCTAGGCGTGCCCTGTCGTGCTCGGACCCACCTGCAAGCATATACTTAGTTTTTGACGTATTAATCTTCAGTCCGATCCTATCTGCTTCACGTTTCAGTCGGGTATACTGGTCTGCCACCGTCTCAAATTTTCTGTCGACAATATCCACGTCATTCGCAAAGCAAATAAATTGACCCGATCTGTTGAAAATCGTGCCCCGCATGTCAAACCCCGCTCGTCTTATAACCCCCTTTAGCGCGACGTTAAACAATAAGCAATAAGCCCAACAAGTAGCAGGAATGCAGATTCCCGATGAGCATGTCCTATTCTCTTTGGATGTCAAGTCCCTGTACACGAATGTTCCAGTACAATATGCGTTGGAGTGTATAGGGGAAAGGTGGAGTGAGGTGGAAAAGCACACGAAGATCGACAGACGAAGTTTCTTGGCAGCGGTTAAGTTGGTATTGGATTCAACGTACTTCACCTATCGTGGAATCTACCACATGCAAAAATTCGGAGTACCAATGGGATCGCCTCTATCGCCGGTGATAGCCAACCTTGTGATGGAACGCCTGGAACAGGAGTGTATGTACAAGGCAGAGCAGAAACAAATAGGTATGCTGGTGTATAGGCGGTACGTAGATGATTGTTTTTGCATCGCACGGGAGGATCATGTTGACCAAATTTTGGCAACATTTAATGATTTTCATGACAGGCTTCAGTTTACCGTGGAAAGGGAGGAAAGTGGTCGGCTTAAATTCCTGGACATGATGTTAACTAGAAGAAACGGAATTGTGGAGAAGAGCTGGTTACCCAAACAGGAGAAAGGACGGTATTTGGACTTCAACTCTGAAAGCCCATTTACGCATAAGCGCAACACGGCAGTGGCCCTTGTGGACAGAGCAATCAAGTTGACTGATGCTGAAAATCGTCCACAGGCGATAAAAAAGGTCAAAAATAAACTTAAATGCAACAACTATCCTGAGTGGTTAGTCCAAAACGTTCTGGCACAAAGGGTACACAAACACTACAACGGACTGCAAAATAATGGTGAAAAAGAGGAGACCAAATATGTTACGACGCCGTATGTTCCATGCTTGAGTGAGAAACTGCAAAAAACGCTCAAAAAGAACGGGTTGACACTAACCGTCAAACCCAAAACCCAAAAAAAGACGTTATTTTCAGCAAACTCAAAGATACCATTCCACCAGGGCAACAAAAAAATGTTGTATATTCTATCCCCTGTGGAACTGGAGATGGAAGAATGTATGTTGGGCAGACGAGCAGAAAGTTGGACACAAGAATAGGAGAGCATAAAAATAACATCAAACGCAGACAACCGAACGGGCCTGACACAACACACGCTAGGTGACGGACATGTGTTTGATTTCGAAAAAGTGACGATCCTAGAACGTATTGTTGACCAGGAAAGCAGAATCACAGCAGAGACATTCCACATCAAGTTGGTTGGCGAACGCAACGCGGTGAACCTCCAGCGTGAGTGCGGAACGTTCAACACCAACTACAGTGCGCTTGTGGTAAAGCTACGGCAAGGTACAAACAGCGGACGGTGGAAACAAATGCGAGGAAACAAATGCGACGATCAACACAGCATCACAGCACACCCGCCAGACAGTGATACCTGATCGTGCGGCGCTGAAAGAGGTGACGAAAAGCTGCGGCGATTGAATTGTGAGTTGTGAAAGAAAAAAGCGACAATTATAACAAAACGTTTTTATGTGTTTTTTATGTATTTTTTAAAAATGTTTGTTTTTTAAATAAAATTGCAGGCGTCAGAAGGTGGCTGAAACGCAACAGTAGGCCGAAACGTCACGCAAAGTAAGAAATGTTTTGTAATTGTTCACCGAAAAATATCAATTAATACTATACAAATAAGCAGGAGAGACCATCACCTTGTCGGAGCCCCCTGTGAGACTCGAATGGGTCCGACGTTCCACCCGAAATTCTCACACAACACTTCACATCCTCCATCGTAGCTTTAATCAGTCTTGTCAGCTTCCCCGGGAAGCCGTTTTCGTCTAGAAAACGTCCAGAGCTCTTGTCGGTTTATTGAATCGTATGCGGCTTTAAAATCGACGAAAAGATGGTGTGTAGGGACTCTAAACTCACGGCACTTTTGGAGGATCTGCCGCAGTGTAAAGATTTGGTCAGTTGTAGACCGTCCTTCCATGAAGCCGGCCTGATAGCTTCCTACAAACCTGCTGGCTAATGGTGACAGGCGTTGGAAGATGACCTGGGAAAACACTTTGTAGGCGGCATTCAGGACTGTGATCGCTCGATAGTTCTCGCAGTCTAGTTTGTCGCCCTTTTTGTATATGGGGCAGATAACCCCTTCTTTCCACTCCTCCGGTAGCTGTTCTGTTTCCCAGATCTCGACGATCAGCCGATGCAGCGAGCTAGCCAGTTTGTCGGGGCCCATCTTAATAAGCTCAGCTCCGATGCCGTCTTTTCCGGCCGCTTTGTTGTTCTTGAGCTGCCGGATCGCATCCTTAACTTCACTTATTGTGGGGGGGTGGCACATCTTCGTCGTTCGTTGCACCGACCACGTCTTCTCCGCTCCTGTTGTGGTCTCCTGCTTGCACGCCATTCAGGTGTTCATCGTAGTGCTGCTTCCACCTTTCGATCACCTCACGATCATCCGTCAAAATGCCTCCATTCTTATCCCTACACATTTCGGCTCGTGGGACAAAGCCTCTGCGGGATCCGTTGAGTTTTTGGTAGAACTTTCGTGTTTCGTGTGTGCGGTGCAGCTGCTCGAGTTCTTCACATTCCTCCTCTTCCTGGCGACGCTTTTTTTCCTTGAAGAGTTGGACTTGCTGCCTCCGTTTCAGTCTATATCGCTCCACTTTCTGACGGGTGGCTCTACGCAGCATTGTTGCCCGCGCTGCGTTCTTCTCGTCCAAAATCTGCCGACATTCTTCGTCAAACCACTCGTTACGTCGATTCGGTTGCACGTGTCCCAGGACTTCCTCCGCAGCACTGCTGATAGCTGTTTTCACGGCATTCCAGCGATCCCCTAGAGGGGCTTCTTCAAGCTCTCCCTCTTCTGGCAGTGCAGCTTCGAGCGATGACGCGTACTGTGTTGGGATGTCGTGTTGCTTCAGTCGCGCGAGATTAAACCGTGGCGGGCGACGGTACCGTATGTTATTCACAACGGATAGTTTTTGGCGTATCTTAATCATCACTAGGTAGTGATCCGAATCGATGTTAGCGCCTCGATGTGATCTGACATCGATATAGTCCGAGAAGTGCCGACCATCTATCAAAACGTGGTCGATTTGTGTTTCTGTTCTATTCGGTGATCTCCAGGTGAGTCTATGGTGGAGGCTATGCTGAAAGAAGGTGCTACGTATGGCCATGTTCTTGGAGGTGGCGAAGTCGATTAGTCTGAGGCCATTTTCATTCGTCAGCTGGTGTGCACTGAATCGTCCAATCACCGGTCTGTACTCCTCCTCCTGGCCAACCTGAGCGTTGTAATCACCGATGATGATCTTGACATCATGTTTTGGGCAGCGGTCATATTCACTCTCCAACTGCGCGTAGAATTCGTCATTGTCGTCATCGGTACTTCCGAGGTGTGGGCTATGCACGTTGATGATACTAATGTTGAAGAAACGGCCTTTGATCTTCAACCTGGGCTCATTGGCTACCACCCGATCACCCGCTTCTACATCTCTCCCATCACTATAAAAGCTGTTCCCAGCTCATGTGTGCTTCCACAACTCTGGTAGATGGTGTGACCATCCCTGTACGTACGCACCATCGTCCCCTTCCAGCATACCTCCTGCAGCGCTACGATATTGAACTTGCGGGTCTTCAATTCCTCGGAAAGCACGCGGGTACTTCCTAGGAAGTTGAGAGATCGGCAGTTCCATGTTCCGAGAATCCAATCGTTAGTCCGTTTTCGTTGCCTAGGTCTTAGCCGATTGTTCCGGTCCGTACTTAACGTTATTACGTTCGTTGCTTTTGTTTTTAATGGTGCGGGCTTGCAAGGCCAGCGACCAACCCCACTATGTCGCAGGAGGGCTATCGTAGTGCCATTGTTTAGAGTCCCGGGCACTACCAGGACTTGAGAAGGACACTGCGTTACTTAGAACGCTTCTGTTGGTGTCGATCCCAGGAAACTCCCTTCCGAGAAAGGAAGCCCCGCCCCCTGTCAGCATGCGACCAGCAGTCCCACCAGGGTTGGTTACCCGATCTTTCCACTGGTTACTCGCACATCAGTTGGTACCACGAGAAGGTAGGGGTACGGTAGCTGGAAGGCTGAGGTTCACTAGTGAGAACTGTTATGCGCCTTTGGTCCAGTCATTAACCAATCAAACACAAACATTGGAAAATACATACGTGAGTATACCACTAAATACAATAAAAAATGAAACTGAAATGACAAATTAAATGATTATTAAAATTAGTTGAAAAAATACTTCAAGATATACAGCCCTAGGGTTGTATGAAATGGTGACGTGGGACGAAACACTGTAATTATGGGATTTTTTGTTACAAAATATACAGAATCTGCAGACAGAATCAATGTGTTTGTTCAGCGACTTTCCCCTGGAAATCAATTTTTAAAATATATTCAACACTCGAAAGAATATCGTTTATATTTGACGATATTATGCCTGTGGTATTTTTTTGTGCAAACAACATGTATTTGACAAGGCACAAACATATCGTGCTTGTTGAAAAAGCACCAATAATTTCTCGTAATGCGTCAAATCAGAATTAACTCTATATCCTCAAAAACCAAATCCAATAATACTAACGTTATCGTAATGAATGATTTTGTCTTATTTAACTCTGATTAAATCAAATCTATAATATGGATCTTACTTTCGAAATAATATGGAAGCCATTACAAAGGTTCATTAATTGGCAAACATAAGAAGATATTTTAAACAAAATTTCTAACAAATTCCAGCTAAAAATCGTAGCAATCAACAATTTCATTTTTGTTTTTTGCTTGAGATTTTTTTTTCATTTGCCTACAGCTACAATCGCTGTATGACGAAGACAGCTAATATACGTTTATTATGGTAAAGCTTAGAATAATAATATATCATCTAACAATTTTGAAATGTAAAAAGAGATTCTGAATGATCTATCCCCCAGCGTACCAGTGAATAACGCATTGGATAGTCTGCGCAGACATCTAGAACAGAAACGTGTACCCCCCAATCACATCGAAGCATATCTCATTTGGGACATTTGGGCTCAGCATGGGCAATAAATTGTCACCACTTTTGGCAGAAGCTTTTATGAGCGACTTTGAAATGGGATTGCTCAAAGAAAAATATTTCCCGCGAGTTTGGAGGCGCTATGTCGACGACATCTTTTCAGTGGTAAAAGAACGATATTTTTCACAAACGCTAGACTTATTAAACTCCCGCCATAGTACAATTAAATTTACGGTAGAAAAAGAATCCGACGGGAAGCTACCATTCCTGGATCTTATAATTAACAGAAAAGAAAATGATAGACTAAAGTACGAAATATATAGAAAACCGACATCCACAGACAGATACATTACCTCAGATTCCAACCATCACGGTGCCCAAAAACAAGCAGCCTTCCATTCGATGGTACACCGTCTCTTCAGCATACCGATGGAGAGCGAAAACTTTGTAACCGAAAGAAATAGAATACATGAAGCTGCCACTGAATGGATACGATAAAACCTTCGTTTACAAAATCCTCCGGAAACACGAAAAGAAAAAACACAGACAGAACTGCACAACACTACAGCCAGAGAAAGAAGAAAAGCGTTGGATCAGCCTCCCGTTTTATCCAAAATTGACAAATTCTATCCAATCCGTACTTCAAAAACATGGTTTCCATGCTGCATATAAAAGCATAACAATTTAAAAGATCTGCTGGTTAATCTTAAAGACAAAGTGCCTCCGGAGGAAAAATCAGGCATTTACAAAATCCCCTGCGAAAACTGCCCCGCTGTTTACATTGGCCAAACTCGACGTAAACTTAAAGCTAGACTGCGAGAACATAAAACTGCAGTAGAAAACGATCGAGTCAATGACTCAAGTGTGGCAGCACACACTACATCCCAAAAACATAGTGTTGACTGGGAAAAGGCTAAACTGATAAAAAATGTACAAAAAACCGCACACTTAAATGCATGGGAATCCATGTACACTGACCACCCACTAATGAATGAGGACGACCCCCCAATATCGTCCCCTCTCTTCCATCTAACGAAGCTGTAAATACAGTACAACTCTCTGCGTATCAGGATCGGAAACTACCACAAGTAACTAGTCGGACATCGTCCAGCTGATGGGCAAGATCGTAGCCCGAAACCGGTCGACGAAAAAGGTAAATTTACTCCTTTTTATGTTTTGTAAGAATAATAAGTGTTATGTCCTGTCTCGCGTCGTCGCGGTACGTGATTGTTCTTACGTTGGCACAAGAAAATTAATAGAGTGATTTTGAATGAACCTTAGTAAATAAACCAAAAATTCACAAGCATTTTCAGGCTCTTACTCTTCTAGAAATGTGTATATTTGAGAATTATATACCGCTGCAATCATAGACGACGAGAGACCTGCGGTTCCTGTTGCTTTTACCGGCATGTTTTCTTTCAAGACATCCGTTTTTTAAGTTCTGAAGGCAGGTTTAAAATTGTTCAAGAATGGGGATTGTTTCAAACTTTTCGGAAAACTTTTACCTTCGAGACATCATATTAGTCTAAGCTCATGGAAGCAAAAATAAATTGATCTATTGGGACGGGAAGACTCTGTCAATTTTTATTTCGATATTGATACAGAGAATATCATGGGGAACGGATGGTGTCCATTGGTTCATTATTCGCGTAAATTTGTCATTGTAACTTTTTTCAATTTTACCGCTCATCAATGAAATTAGAGTGATAACAAGCATATTACAAAATTGTTCTACATTTTATCTATCCAACAAGTATAGTAAACAAAGGCGTAGTCCCACGTCATAATAGTGGATGAGGTTGTTTATAGAACACGACCGCATGGTTAACGCAGAATTATGACAACCTGCCTGCTAAATTTCAGTGGTAATTCTGTTTCAACTCTTAGGCGACATCCATAAATTACGTAACGCAAAAAAACCTAATTTTTGGACCCCCACCCCCCATATGTAACGAAACGTAACGCCAACACCAACCCCCCATAAAAATTACGTAACGCTGCAGAAGGATTTCCTTGATAAAAATGCTCGTTTTTGGAGAGTCTCTCCAGAGATTTTTCGTTACGTAACGCTGAACTCACCTCCCCCCTCCCCCCTCCCCTGTGTAACAAATCGTAACGCTCAAGGATACCCCCTCTCCCCCTATGAGCGTTACGTAATTTATGGATGCCGCCCTATTTTATTAATTGATTGGTAACCTTAAAGAGAAGCGTTGATTTTGGATTGCCATTTAACCGGATATAAGAGGAAATTTGGGTCTAGAGTCATGCAGTCATCGGTTATACGCGCAGTTGGAACGTGAATACGATTGCTGTCTAAAACATGATGTTGAGAGCTTCGTAGCCGCAAGGTTACAGAGTCCGCTTTGATAAGCGACTTCGAATCTTAGTAGAATCAGGCCATTTGGTTGTCAAAGGACTTTAACATGGGTTTATTCTCAGGCTCTCTACTACATACCCTTCCTTCAAGCTGAATTCTTTAGTATCCTTGCTGAATTTCATCCTAACAAAAAAGTCCCTCTTATAATAAAACTGTTCTGAGTAACGTATAATAGTTCTCTTCAGGGAATTGTAATTATGACGCGGTCTTGGCTGGAGGAACGAGGTTTCGATACGACTCCTTCCTCTTGACAAAAATATAAGTCCTACTTATAATAAACCTGACCAGAGGTGAAGCATTGAGTGCCTCTTCAGGGAATTGTGATTGTGACGCGGTGTTGTTAGGAGGAACGAGGTTCGATAAGACTCCTTCCTCTTGACAAAATAAGTCCTTCTTATAATAAAACTGATTTCAGAAATATTTACCCTCTACAGGGAATTGTAATTGGCGATATTGGCACGAAGAACGAGGTTTCGATAAGACTCCCTCTTAGAATAAACCTGGCCATAGAGGAACGTTAGATGTAGCCTCAGTTCAGGCAATTGTAATTTGGCGATATTGGTAGGATAGAAAAGAGGCTCTGTATAGTAGAGCAGTAAGCTTGAAATGTAAGGGTAAACTCTCACACACAAGCACGGAATAAATAAAAAAAGCGTATCATTCACTTCAATAGTGATACTGCCAATAATATGAAGTGCGGAGTACAGAAAACACCTGGGCAATATCACAATAGATCAAAATGTCTCTGGTCGCAGTGATGAGTCCACACAGAGAAAAAAAAAACATGATGTTGAGATTGTCATCGGGGATAACAACGCTCAGGTCAGTCAGGAGGAGGAATTTAGACCGGTAATTGGACGATTCAGCGCACACCAGCTGACAAATGAAAATGGCCTAAGACTAATTAACTTCGCCGCCTCCAAGAACATGGCCATGCCCATGGCACCTTTTTCCAGCATAGCTTACGACATTGGTACACCTGGAGATCACCTAACCAAACAGAAACTCAAATCGACCGGGTTTTGATAGATGGTTGGCACTTTTCAGACATTATCGACGTCAAAACACATCGGGGCGTTAACATCGACTCGGACCACTACCTAGTGATGGTAAAGATACGCCAAAAACTATCCGTTGTGAACAACATACGGTACCGTTGTCCGCCAAGGTATAATCTCGCGCTTCATCGGCTGATTGCTAAGATTTGGGAAACGGAATGTCTACCGGAGAAGTGGAAGGATGGTTATTTGCCCCATTTTCAAGAAAAGCGACAAGCTAGATTATGAAAACTACCGAGCGATCACTATCCTGAATACCGCCTACAAAGTAATATCTCAAATAATTTTCCAGCGGCTGTCACCACTAACCAACAGATTCGTGGAAGTTCACGGAGGGTTGGTCCACAACGGATCAGATCTTTAATCTGCGGCAGATCTTCCAGAAATGCCGCGAATACAGAGTCCCTACGCATCATCTCTTCATCTTCTTCATCGTGAAGAGCTATGGAGAATTCTCGACGAAAACGGCTTCCCCGGGAAGCTTACCAGACAAATGAAGGCTGCGATGGAGGATGTGCAGTAGGGATGAGAATCGGAAGCGAAGGTATCGATGTTTGGTATCGCGATGTATTGAAACGATCCGATATGTATCAAGTAACAAATATATCGCAATGAAAGTATCGATATTTCAATATTATCGCAATATCGAAACGGGTGAAGTGCAGAACGAGAAAACGAACGAAACCGAGAATCTGGCAGTTTTGCTTGTAAGCGAGTTGCACTGGTTTGTTTATAAGCATAATAAATATTCCAAATTTTCAAATGGATCATATATTTTCAACGGTGATAGATAAAACAGTAAGTTTATTTAAAATGGAATCAATCACACCTAAAATCCTTAAATTTTAGGGAGTTAATGGAAATCAACTAGAAGACAATATGCGATTGGTGAAAGTCGTGATTCACATAAAAACACGAACGCAGCAGTTGAAAAATATGCTGCGTGTTGGTTCGAATAACAACACCAACCTTCCCGCGCAACAGTGTTCAGAGATTATCTACGATGAAAGGATCGTAGCTGTGACTCACTCCAAAGATTTAACGATATATAAACGAAAAATTCGCAGCAAGAAAAACCCAGGGACATTCATATTTTATTAATATTCATTTTCTCGACGGTTCTCCGATTATCGATTCTAGTGATAAGTATCACGGACAGTCAGGAAAAATCTACACCACTGTATACGCTGCTAGGCTGTTAAAATTCTGTTCAAATATTCATAAAATTCTTTAGTTTCGGAACATATCTCGAAAAACCGGTTTCCCGATAGTGAAATTTTTTTCTAGCACCGTTGGCACTGATTTTAAAGTAAAAAAGTCGCTGAATCTTTTGGTGCTAAAATTATCCTCGTCGGGCATGTAAGAAGTAGAAAAAGTAGGAGGGTGGTATTCAAGACACGACCGCATGACGTTGACTACCGTATTCTTATAAAAAAAAAATTCCATTGAAGCAAATAGTAGAGGGAATTGCAACGCTTCTTTTACAAAACTTCTGTAACAAAATTTCGAGGCACCAAAAGGTACCAGTTGCCGATTATTCTCGTTTACTGGTAGTCCGTCCAGAATTCCAGCCATTTTAGTATTTTGCAGTAGCTATTTATTACTAACAGCCACCAGCATCACGGGTGAAACCGGCACGAGATGACTGGTAGTATTTTGTTTTTCCTCCTTTTAGCTGCTAACACCGAGCGTCCGTATGTATCCGGTACGGTTTAATAATGAAACTGATGGGGTGAATTGTTCGAACAATACGTTTTATACCAAGGCTTCGTCAGATAATTAGAAAGATGGAGGGGCTACATAGATAATGGAATGGTAAAGACAAATGTTTCTTGAAAGCTGCGCCGGCCGCTGTCGTAATATTAACACCAACACAAACTTGCATTTTTGCAAGGTTTTTTCCGCTAGCAGCAGCATTTGGTAAAACAGAAAATTCAATTAGCCGCTTCTGTACCAAAATTTCGAGGCACCAAAAGGTGCCAGTTGCCGATTATAGTTTCCTGGTTAGTCCGTCCAGAATTCCAGCCATTTAAGTGTTTTGCAGTAGCCATTTACTACTAAAGCCACCAGCATAACGGGTGAAACCGGCACGAGATGACCGGTACTATTTTGTCTTTCCTCCTTTCAGTTGCTAACACCTTGCGCTGTCGTGAAATTAACATCAACATAAACATGCATTTTTGGAAGGTTTTTTTCCGCTAACAGCAGCAATTGTAAAACATAAAATTCAACTAACCGCTTCTATTATAAAACTGCGAGGCACCAAAAGGTGCCAGTTGCCGATTTCTTGTTTACTGGTTTCCGTCCAGAATTCCAGCCATTTTAGTATTTTGCAGTAGCCACCAGCATCACGGGTCAAACCGGCACGAGATGACCGTTACTATTTTGTTTTTCCTCCTTTTAGCTGCTAACACCGAGCGTCCGTATGTATCCGGTACGGTTTAGTAGTGAAACTGATGGGGTGAAATGTTCGAACGATACGTTTTATACCAAGGCTTCGTCAGATAATTAGAAAGAAGGCGGGGCTACATAGATGATGGAATGGTAGAGACAAATGTTTCTTGAAAGCTGCGCCGGCCGCTGTCGTAATATTAACACCAACACAAACATGCATTTTTGCAAGGTTTTTTCCGCTAGCAGCAGCATTTGGTAAAACAGAAAATTCAATTAGCCGCTTCTGTACCAAAATTTCGAGGCAACAAAAGGTGCCAGGTGCCGAATATATTTTTGTTTTTGGTTAGTCCGTCCAGAATTCCAGCCATTTAAGTGTTTTGCAGTAGCCATTTACTACTAAAGCCACCAGCATAACGGGTGAAACCGGCACGAGATGACCGGTACTATTTTGTCTTTCCTCCTTTCAGCTGCTATCACCTAGCGTCCGCATGTCACTGCTGCGGTTTTGGAATCAGAATTATGGGGCGCCGGCCGCTGTCGAAATATTAACACCAACAAAAAAATGCATATTTGCAAGGTTTTTTCCGCTAGCAGCAGCATAAACATCGGAAACAGAAAGTGACAACAACAATAACAACAAAGTCAGATCGATTGTATCCGTTAGTGTCGACTGTGCTTGGGAAGAGAGGTATTGATTGGCTGCGCGGTATGATTTAGACAATCGATATTAATTACCAATTTTTCAATAGTGTATCTCAAACAAAAGTTTGTTTTTGTTACATAAATTTAACCGTAAAAGAATTTCTGATCGATTGATGCCAAAACCTCGAAAACCTGATTATAGATGACTGCAAAATAAGCGCTCAAAACCTGACCACTTTTCTCTGGTTTTCCCTGGTTGAATTACTAGATTTTCAAATTCAGGGGCCTAACTTCGATATAGACGTTAGTCAACGTCAAAAATATAAAAAAAACATTTTCACAAAACATCAATTTGCGTTGTAAACTTTTCAGTTCATCGATAGTGAATTTAAGTGTGCATGCTTCAAAGCCACGCTTCGAGAAAGATACAAAAATCGCACTGTTTTGTTTGCTCGTCGTCGCACAAATTCGTGTTGAAAGCGTTAGAAGAGATTTTCAAGGGTGTTTGCGACTGCGGGAAACCTCATATGTAATTGTCATAATGTGCGTGATAACAAAAGAATATTTTCATCCTTCTTTCTCATGTTTTTACATGCAAATATCAGCAACACAGCCAACGCGAATTTTCTTCCGATATTTTTCGAGTAACAAATGAAAATATATCGATATCCGATAATATTGCCTGCTGAAGCATCGATACCAAATACTCGATATATCGAAAGAAAAGCATCGATACCCGCGGCATCGATCGATTCAACCTTATTTGAAAAAAACGGATAGATTTAGTGCAATTGAAAACGAGCGTGCTAACTCTCACAATTTTTGATAACATAAAGATTTCGGTGCAACCTGTTCCGCCCTGATTCGAATGCTATTTTAAATGTCTCATATTATATGAAACGCATCCATATCAATTCAGGTCTGTTGTAGCAACGAAAAAATCTACAGAGAGTTCAGTTATCTAGTTTTACCACAGAGCATGCTTGTTCTACATTGAGATATCTAGATTGAGTTTCAAGTTTAGGATATGTTCTAGAGTTCGACGCGATAAATATGATGCCATACTTAACTCACAATCGATAAATTTCGAGTTATCTAGTTCTAGCATTAAGGGGGCGAACTGTTTTCTTGCTTTCTTTAGCGATACCGCTTACGCACGTGCTGTTTGAATAAACCGTAGCGTAGAGCACTCAGACATTCGAGGCAGCACCATCAAAGCTGGTATACTCGTAGTTCAATGTTGAGTGTATGTATACGTGTCCTTTCCACCGCTAGGTGTCGCTACTTAATATAAAAAGAAATGGTCCTGTTTCTGATTCCATAGATGCGTATGGGCCATTAAATAAGAAGTGTACATGCCACTTGGACACGACCATTACAGATTTTGCTCAAAGGTGGGGGAATTATTCTTCTAGTGTCACTGGAAAAATCCCAATTTTGGTGTAGATTGGAATACCCCCCGCTCTGTGGGGCCCCTCTCTTTGTCGCAAGGTAACGCAATTTTTCGTCAAACCCCCTTTTTTCTATTTTTTAAGAAACATTTATCACACCCTGGTTATATGACCTAATCTCGAGATTTAACATTTTAACGTAAAATAATTACTAAATTTAAAACTTTTAAAACTCTAAATTATACACCCGAGTTTTTTCATTATTCATATAATTTGCTGTTTTGCTCAAAAGCAATTCTCCTCGAATTTCGTTCCGAATGAGAAAAGAATTTGCTTCAAAAACAAATGATTATAACTCACTTACAATTTTTTAACGATAAATTGGTTGTTTGACACTAAAAAAAATAAGTGAGACATTAAATTATATCAACAAACAACAAATATTAACAATGTTAGAAACGTCATTCAAATACAACATCAACTTACTTCGTCCGAATAGAGCTTCGCGTTACCTGGTATTATAATTAAGCGTTCTTTGCAAAACCGGTTTACGGTTGTTTAGTCGTTCAAAACAAACCGTAAACCAGCTGAACATCCTATATGTACTACTTTGTGCAGTACATAGCTTAATAATACCAACTAATAGTGCGAGGGAAGCCCGACATCCGACGATCGCAACAAAGGTTGATGAGGTAAATTTATAGCGCTACAACAATCCAGACGATTTTTCCGACTACCGTGAAGGTTCCGATAACTGTCGAATACCGTTGAATATGCAAAACATTCTACGATGACATATGGCCAGTGGTGGGCACCGCTTACCGAAAATTTAGCGACGCTAATCGCTAAGTCGCTAACCGGAAAATTTAGCTCGATAATCGCTAAACGCTAAACGCTAAACCCACATTAGCGGAACTTTCGCTAATCGCTAATCGCTAACTTTTTAATATGTAAATAGTCATTTCGCTATATTTATTGCTCATGTTTTGTAAGATTTGGACCACTTTGATCTGTTTTGGTTAAACAAACGAAAACAATTACTTTTTAAAGCTATTTACAGTAAGAGGTTCACGAAACGGTATTCATATTTGATTTTGTAAAAACAGGAATAACAAAAGTTATTTAGCTTGTATTGAAAATAGATACTCTTAGGAATGTTTTCATGAAAATTCAATTATTATCTGAATCGAAAAAGTAGAACCAAAGTTGTCATAATTTCAAGCGCATTGCAATTTACCAAAGTTCTTGGTGTGCCAAAAATTCAATCTAGACCTTATGCTTGTTCTTCACAATGCTCCTGTGGCTTGTACGATAACTGGAACTCCATTCTAGGGTAAAAAAACCGACAAAAGTAACTTTCGCAGTCAAGTATGTTCTTCTTTCGAAGCAATTTACGTACGCCATCAGCAATTCACAGTTTTTCTAAATATTTCTATTGTCGCTTCTCCACAAAATTTAGCGAATTAGCGATTAGCGTTTCGAAGGCCAAAATTTTAGCGACGCTAACAGTTTCGCTAACCAGCTCAAAAATTAGCGAAATCGCTAAATCGCTAACTGAATTTTAGCGTCGCTAATTAGCGAATTAGCGGATTAGCGGAATGGTGCCCACCACTGCATATGGCTGTACTTGAGAGGCAAGAAGAACACTCGGTCAAGTGCCCGTGCACTGCCGGATCATTCAGCTAAATATTGCAGGTTCATTTAATCTACTCTACGTAGTTTTAATCGTAAGTGCATGCCCTGAACCCCTCCTCATTTTAACTCACAGAAAGTAGATAAAATTTAATCTCTTCTGCAGATCATGAACACAACCTTAAGTTTGATCCTGTTGCGTTCCTTGGTCGCTGTTCTAAGTCGTAAAATTTGTTTTTCGTTTTTTTTAAGGTTATACCACTTTTTGCGATATTGCATTTACGATTCTCTTATTTTCTGCCGCAAATCTTACCTTTTATGACAATAAATAATAAAACAAAACATTAGTCAAATTACTCCGCATGCTAATCTCTTTGCATTAGTTCCCGGAAACTACCGTTAAGGGGAAAGGAAAGTCATCTAGGTCCTAACAAAAACCTGTTCGAATTTCCTCAGCATCCAAAAAGAGGAGATCGATCCAATTGATTTGATGGCGTTCACTGATCTGTTTCACTGACCCACGGTTGACCGGCTCAGCGGACGGTGTTTCATTAATAGGAAATATAATTCCTCGCGCAATTACCGCTGATATGAAACGCCGCCACCGTGCCTTGTTATTGTTTGCGGCCGTGTGTCATTCGATCGGCCGCTGGCCGGCCAGTACCTATATCAGATGTAATCATGAGTCACGTTTGTTTGCTAATCAACCCGCAGTGGAGCGGCTATTTGGGCGCTTGCGTGTTTGCAACCCCGATGCTCGCTTAGATACGTTGACGGTGGAAGCTGTTTATTTGTTTTTGTAATTGGTCTAATCGAGGAGCTTATGTCGGATGACATGTCTGAAAAGTTGGTTCGAAAACCCCAATATCGAATTACAACAAACAAGGTACAGGTTTTCGTGACATTTTGAAGTAGAATACTTCTCTCAGGAAGTTCGGCTACATAGGGATGTGAAATGAAAATCTAAAACCGAAAAAAGTGAAAAATATGTCCAATTTCAAATGCTAATAAATCGGTTAGTATCGCAAGCAAGCAATAGATTGGAAAATCTTCTAAGATTCTTCCCAAAATAACATAATTGTAATTTTATTATTCACACTATTGTACTATTGAAAATAGTCAAGCCTTGTCAAAACGAAAAATTCGACCTCTGATTGGTCGTTATATGCTTGCTTCCCAAGCACGGTCGACAGGATCATATACCTTGCAATTGAAAACATGCTATTTGGCCTATATAAGAGCCTGTTTCAGCCGGAGCCGCTCATAATAGTTCTAGACAGCGACAACAGCAGTCGTTCTTCCTTAGCAGTAGCACTAGCTCTGTGGTTGGTCACCACGTCTCAGGAGCAGCGCGGTTTTTCTCAGCGTGTGTCGCCAGACAGCTATATTCCCCCCGTGTTGGGGCAGCATGAAGATTGCCATCAGGAAATCCAATTTTGGAAATCAAAATGCCTTTTTGAAGGCAAATAAACAAGTCATTGAAAGTTAATAATTTTTGTCAACGCAAGCAAGCATTCTGTGTTGCATCCTAACAATTTAAATTTGTCGCACCCGTCTAATTTACTGAATGTGAAATAGCTTCCACATTGCATGTTGTCCGTGTATCTTAATTCCCCCAATGTTAGGGCAGCTCAAAGGTTGTAATTAGCAACCGATTTTGAACCGCAACATGCTTTTTTCAAGGCAAATAAAAAAATAATTGAAGGTTAATAATTTTCTGGCATCAACACAAGCAGACATTCTGTGCGGGATGCAATCAAATTCTGTTGTAGTTGTCTAATTTTCACTTTATTTAGTGAACCCCCCACTGTAGGGGCAGCGCAAAGGCTGCGATCAGCATAACCGACATTGAATAATAAACTGCCCTTTTAGAACGCATTCACAAAAGCAGTTAGTTCGACTATGCAGAGCTAATATGAAGTCGATTCAATCAATCAGCATAAACAGAATTTCGTCGTCTCCCAGCTGCCAAGTTGCAACATGATGCAATACGCAACAGCGAGCAAACGAAATCGCTTGATGTTACAAACCGCAATAAGATACGGGTTAAAATTGTTGCGTGTGTGAGAGCACCATCGGTGTTTATTCGCTGGATACACTATCTACTGTCTACTGAACGCAATAATCTGCTTACATGCGACATGGGGACGGGAACATTTTCTTCAACCAAGCTGCACAGCACGACACAAAACATGTTATTTTGTTGCTTCAATGAGAGTGCTATCGGTCCGGCTCGACAGAATGTTCACAAGAAATCATTTTTGTGCATCCGTGCTACGAAACTGAGGAAAAACTTTAGAAACTGAAAAAAGAGGTGGAGCTTATCAAATGATCGCTCTGAACCAGAATGAAGTCACACATATTTTTCAAGTTATATCATTCCACCACGTACGTAAAATAATTCATTCCTATTTTCTTCCCTATATAAGAGCCTGTTTTAATCGAAGCCGCTCATAGTAGTTCTGAACAGCGACGACAGCAGTCCTCCCTTAGCAGCAGCGGAAGCGAGCAGTGGGTACCATCGATAGCGGATAGCGGCCACAACTGTGGCATGGCTGCGAATAAGCGTAGCAGTTTCAGCGGATCTCACCATCGATAGCAGCAGGGCCAGCAGATGCAGGTACAGCGGATACCAATGGCGGCCACAACTGTGGCATGGCTACGGATAGCGTTGCAGTTGCCCAGCAGTTGGGCCAGCGTAGAGCGGCCACAACTGTGGCATGGCTATGCATAGCGTAGCTGTTGCAGCGGGTATATCAGTATCGATAGTAGCAGGGTCAGCTGATGCAACGACACTCCCTTCACTAAAATGCTGTTTCAGTGTGGTAGCGGGAAGCATCAGCAGCAGGCTTGCATGAAGTGAATACATCAGCCAGCAACTTTCTCTAAGGCCTCTGCCATAGTAGACGCGAAAAGCGGCGCGAACCGATTCGCTCGGCCGTAGGTTGATGTACAGCTCTACTGATGGCTGTACATTAACCTACAGCTGAGCGAATCGGTTCGCGTCGCTTTTCGCGTGTATTATGGCAGAGGCCTAATGGGAAAGTTGTATCAGTTTGTTCAGAAGAATATTATTGTCGGTAATATTACAGAGATGCGATTGCGTAAATCCGATTTTGAATTGAACAATTGTTCTTTTGAGAACAAATAACACACTTATTTGAAGAGTTAATAGCTTTTGGTACCAATAGCAGTATAGTGACAGCCTCAGTGGTAGATGCAGATGCAGCCGGATCTTCCCTGAGGCCGATGTGAAGGTAAATGTGAGCAGCACGGCGAAACAGTTCGGGTTATGCTTAGACGCGCGTCACTTTTCGTTGTTGATATTCCCCACATGAAACGACGCGCTTTCGTATGATAGCGGTGATATTAGCGGTAGATGCATTTGCCAACACTTTCTCCAGTAAAGCCGTGTCTAGTTTTCAATGTGAAAACACCTTTCTCATTGTGTTGACCGTGCGGCTTAGTCCTCACTATCAAGGTAACACAGAGATGTAAGATAAACACTACATCCAATGATAAATTGAACAATTGTCCTAATAAGGATAACAAATGAATTAATGAAGATTTAATTTTGAATTAGAATACTTCTCTCAGGAAGTTCGGCTACATAGGGATGTAAAATGAAAATCTAAAACTGAAAAAAGTGAGAAAAATTTCAAATGCTAATAAATCGGTTAGTTTTCGATGGATTTCCTTCGTTTTTGCAGCAATCGATTAGAAAATCTTCTACCAGATTCCTACCAAATGCATGAAATTGAAATTTTATCATTAGAACTATTGTACTATTGAAAACTCTTAAGCCTTGTCAAAACACAAAATTCGACCTCTGATTGGTCGTTATACCGCGCTTTCACAAGCACGGTCGGCAGAGTTATGGACCTAGTAAATTGGGAATGCAGCATTTGGCCTTTATAAGAGCTTCATCAGATAATAAACATTTGAACAACTGAAATTTGAAGAACACAAATGATTATTTGAAGAGTTAATATTTTCTCGTTTTGCGCTATAATCCAAAGTTAATTATCTTCATCTACATGCATACTCTGACTATTATTACGTGTTTGCGTCGCTTAGTGTTTGGCTACGGTCATGCAGAACGCAAATAACGGCGCGATGCGATTCGGCAAGACGAAATCTGTTGAAATGTATAGCTCTACTTCGCCTTAAAAAGAGCTGTACATTTCACCACGGTAAGGCGAACCGCATCGCGCCGGCATTCGCGTTCTGCATAACCATAGCCTTTGTTCCGTTCCCGTTTAATGATGTCGTATTAAATGTGCATATTACAATTCGGCAGCACTTCAACTTCTCATTTCCACAAAATTAAAAAAAAATCCAATGAACTTTATTCAAAATATCAGACAAAAAGAAATTACAATACTGCCAATGAACGGTCAACGTTTATTTACTAGAAAAAATGACTGACACGCAAGCAGCCAGGTTATCTTTCTTGTAAAAGTATTCTACTTCAACCTTGCGGTCGTGGTTTTGCATACAACCTTCTTGTGATTTTTTGATGGTCATTAGTCTATTCTTGCTAGAAATATTTCAAGTTCCAGCTAGTTGATCTATTCTTGAAACACGCGATCGCTGATTTTGACAATTTCCGCAAACAACCAATTTCGGAGTTCATGTAGGAATTTTGTCTTAATTTTTCACATGATACCAAGAGCATGTAATTTTGGTAATTCGCCACGTAATAGGTAAGTTTACATGTTAGTTTCAAGACTATACGTAGAGCAGTGGCGTAGCGTGACTGGGTGACACCCGGGGCGGAAAATTTGGGTGTTACCTTTTTCCCTCTGGGTGTCACCCCCACCAGCTTGCAGTTAAATCATCTTGTTATCAAAAATTTTTAGAATTAGCACGTTCGTTGTCAATTGCCTGTTTTTGAAAAAATGGTTGAGATTTCAATTTTTATAATTTCTGAGGTTTTCACCTTGACCTTCACCTAATTGATAATTAATCTCACGGATGTCATTCTTTTAAAGGTGACACCTATGAATTTTTTCTTATGGGTGTCATCCCCTAGATGGTGACACCCGGGGCGGACCGCCTTCTCCGCCCCCCCCCCTACGCTACGCCAGTGATGTAGAGCAAATTGGAATAGTCTATGTCTATGTCGTAGGACTCCGGATAACGTGACGAGATATTATTGGCCCTTTTTGCATAACTGGATATCAAAAAATGCACCGACATCTTGTACGAATATTTAGCTTTCTGTTCGACATAATTTGCTCGCGCCGGGTCCGAACGACTCGTTGACTAAACGACTTTTTGGTTTTTACTTTCTAAAAACTTACCATTTCCATTCAACGTAAACGCCAATGAACGTAAACGTGATAAAAAACTTTCAGATGCTCTTTTGCATGTATCGTTTTGATGGTTCAGACCGTTTTGACGCAGAGTGCAAATTCAACGTTCAGGGTGTGAATCGACCATAGACGCCATTTTGAAAGCCAAGATTGGTTTCATTAAAGAACCAAAAATCGTCAAATTGTTTTCAATGAGAGTATTACCACATACATAAGACATACGTAATACTCAGGAAGAAATCCTCCAAAAAAGTTGGTATAAAATGAACTACTTGAATGGTACCACGCCCGAATAAAATCACTGTTTGAGTTGTTTTTCAAGGCAGTGTACCTGCGCAGCCCTGTATTTGTCTCGTTTCTACTCGAAAAATGCTGCATTGATTTTGTAAATAACTTTTTGACAGTTCTTTATGGGATTTTCTTTGGGGCTCGATAAAGCCGAGAAAAAGAAAATTCATTTTGTTCATTATTTGTCGAGCAGTTGGACAGGACGAGGTACGGAGTACTATGGGGCAACGTGTACCAGAAAAAAACGCCAGTCTTACGTATGTCTTATGTATGTGGTATTACTGAAAACGGAATGATACCCGGAGGCCGAAAATCGACCGCAGACGACTAATTCTATCAGCGACAGCGTGTATCGGTGTGACACTAATCATCACTTCTGAAATAATGCAAAATGTTCGTTTCAATTGCACTAAATCTACCCGTTTTATTGCTCTCAGGGTCGGAATTTTTAAATCAACTAGTCATAGTTAAAAAGGTTGACAGAATGTCAACAATAAAATCATTAATTAACATCAATCATAGTAACCCAAGTCAGCAGAAAAAAATGACAGTTCTATCAGTCGAACCGTGATCAGTCTAACAGTGATGGTAAAAGCAATGGCAAAGCTACACCGTTTAGAAGTGTGCGCATTCGAAGAACGGTACCCCGCCGCGTCAAAAACGGATATCGTGCGGCACTACAATATCTTGGCTCTATTGGACAACAATCACAGCATTCAAAGAAAGCCCGGTTCCGGAAGGCCGACGACCCTGAGCGACAAGAAGTTCCAAAGGATGCTGAAGAGGAAAACTGAGGGAAAAGTGGCTAGATCGTTACGTGCGCTTGACCGAGAGATCGGTGCAACCGGCCAAACAGTGAAAAAGTATCTGGCGAACATGGAGCCAGAAAGCGACAGTTTTTTTTTCTGTGTGGACTCATCAATGCGACCAGAGATTAGATCTATTGTGATATTGCCCAGGTGTTTTCTGTACTCCGCACTTCATATTATTGGCAGTATCACTATTGAAGTAAGTGATACGCTTATCATTCATATCCGTGCTTGTGTGTAAGTTTTTCCTTTCCGTTTCAAGCTTACTACTCTACTATACCGAGCTTCTGTCCATCCTAACAATATCGCTAAATTACAATTCCCTGGAGAGAACTTTCATACGTAACTCACAGCAGTTTCATTATAATAGGGACTTATTTTTGTTAGAAGGAGAATCAACAGAGGTACTGTAGAATTCAGATTGAAGGAAGGGTACTTGGTGGGGAGCCTGAGAATAAACCCATGCTAAAGTCCTTTGGCAACCGAATGGCCTGATTCTACTAAGATTCGAACCCACGACCACCGGCTTACCAAAGCGGACTCTGTAACCTTGCGGCTACGGAGCTCCCCGAAAGTGACAGTTACGTCCATTGGTCTCGGACCTGACGCAGCGGCAGCGGCTGAATAAGATGATCAAGTCGATTTCGATGGACGACGAGACATATCTCACCCTGGATGGCAACGACTGACAGGGCACTTTGTAATGGAAATGAGCTCCGAGGTGAAGTTCAATTCACCAATTCACCAAGTTCCCCCATAAAGGTGCTTCTGAGGCTGACAATCAGCGAGAAGGGGATGTCGAAGCCGCTTTTCTTTTCGGATTTCGTTTCGGAATGGCGGGATAAGATCAGAGAACGGGGTAATTTATAGTACGAAGTGCCTGCACGAAGTTGTGTCGTTCACCTAAAATACCATATAGGCGAAGAGGCAGTTTTCTGGCCTGATCTGACGTCGGCACACTACTAGAAGGGATCGTTGGAGAAGAATAAGGGATCGTTGGCTGAATATCGATGTGGTATCCGAGTCCACGAACCCGCCTAACATTCCCTAGCTGCGTCTCATCGAGACCTGCAGCGTAAGATCAACTCCAACATTTTTGTTACGAAAACTGAATAACACAAAGAAAAAAATCAAAGAAAAGCTAAACACGCATGTGCCATGGCGAATGTTTAGGGTTAACTGCCGCCAGGGCATAGATTTTTTGCAAAAGAGTTATTATTCCATGGGAAATTTATCAAACGCAATTATATGTCTTAGCTTTTTTATCGCCATCCGAAAACTCAACTTTTTTAATGCACGCGTTAATACAATATGTCAGAATACAGCGAGATTACACAAATGATTAAATGTAAGCCTGCAATTTCAAATGTTAAATCTTCCTACAATTTTATTTTCCGTACCTGACATTTTAATACTTTCAATGAAAAAAAAAGCACTATTGAACGGCATTCTTGCTGAGAAACACAAAAATGTATATAAATAAATGTAAGTATCTCACGATACGATGTTAAGCAGATGGTGTAGAGCATCAAGACAACGTCCGTGATGGAGGAGCAGCTAGTTGAATTTCAACTTTCTCAGAATTTCATGATTTTTGACGCAGAATAACGTCTCACGGATAAAGGCGCAAAACAAAAAACAGAAAACATCGAGAGCGTCTGCTTTTCAAATGCTTAACACTCAGTCAGTGGTTGGTAAACGGCTGGGCAATGCGTACCAGCAGTACACCCGTACTAGTTGGCATAAAATAGACCCCAGTGTGGTCCATTGCATAAGCCCAGCAACTCCTATCCCTACCTCCACGTGGTACCGACTGGGATACGAGCAACCAAGGTAAGATCGGTGAACCGGTGGGAACTTGGTCGTATGCTGACAGGGAAGGGGAAGTTGTTCTCCTTGGAGAGCAGCTTGCCTGAGCGTCTGTTCCCCAGGTCAGGGGCGGCTCAAACAGCGACTGATCCGGAGCGAACGGCTGAACTATAAAATGCGGTGTCTCGCCAGCTACACCCAAGACGGCGGCCCCGTCGCGAGACTACGCATCGCAGCCCTAGTAAGGCAGCATGATGAAAATAAACATACTACGAACAATCCAGAGAATGATACGGATCGGAACAATCGGTATAAACCTAGGCAAACGAAAAAGGACAACGATTGGAAACTTGGTACTTGGAATGTTAGGACTCTGCTCGAACCGGCACGCGCGGGCATCTTGGCCAGAGAGCTACGGAAGGCAAATGTGGAGGTAGCAGTCATACAAGAGGTGCGTTGGCTTAAAACCGGAGAACGTGAATTCCGGGCGGTTGATCCGCACATCTTTCAAGTATCACATCTACTACAGTGGCGGCGATACCCAGCAAACAAATTTGATGGATAACGGCTTGTTAGACTACAGTACAGCCGAAATGTACTGAATAATAGCTTATTAAGCTGTAAACCAAAAAAATTGTTTGCTGGGTAGAGCGGAACGGGGCGTCGGTTCCGTGCTACTTGGAAACCAAATGAAGCGTGTTATTAGGTGGAGGCCTACTATTGACCGTCTATACGTATTGAGGATCAAGGGCAGATTCTTCAATTACAGTCTTATCAACGTATTCGCGCCGACAAACGATGAAACCGATGACGTAAAGGAGGAGTTCTATGAGCTCCTCGAGAAAACGTATGGAGAGTGCCCACAGCACGATATGAAGATCGTCATCGGAGATACGAACGCACAAGTCGGACGAGAGGAGTTCTTTCGTCCCGTTATTGGTAGGAAAAGCCTTCACTCTACCACCAACGACAACGGCTTGAGGTTAGTGAACTTCACCGCGGCCAGGGGAATGGCCATCTGTAGTACCCATTTTGCACGTCTGAACATTCGGAAGCACACCTGGAAACACCCCAATGGAGAGGCCTGCTCCCAGATCGACCACATGCTGATCGACAACCGGCACATTCCAGACATCATAGATGTGCGGTTCTTTCGAGGGGCAAATATCGACATAGGCAAGATTCGCGCCCGGTTGTCCAATGTATTTAAATCGAGTTCGGCGAGGAAGATAAAACATCTGGACATCCAGAGGTTATCAGCGGAAGGAGTTGCTGCAGAGTATACTCGGAAAGTTGAACGAGCAGTGGAAGCACACCCATGATGCCGACAGCGAAACAGCGCGAGAAGTGATAGGCATGACAAGGGGAACCACGCGTAGTGTGTGGTTCGATGCCTACACCAACACGTTAGTAGCAGCTAATCGTGTAACACGTCAGATGCAGGAGAAATACCGGGAGGCAAGAGCTGCAAAAAAGAGGCTTCATCGCCGTGAGAAACGTGAGCATTACGATCGCGTCCTCGCGGAGGCGGAGAATTGCTTCACCAGGCACGACACGAGCAAAGAGCTAAAGAACCATAGAGCCGCTGAGAAGGACGGCTTAATGGCCGAACTTTCCAAAGTTGGGAGCGAGCGGTGTTGGAGAATAGCAATGCGGTTTTCGAGTGGGGTGATCTACAACGGACCAGATGTTCACCTTGAGACAGGTTTTCGACAAGTTTCGAGAACACAACTTGCAGACGCATCATCTGTCATGGACTTTAAGGCGGCGTACGACACAGTGAAACGCAACGAACTTTGGCGAATAATGCTAGAACATGGTTTCCCAACGAAACTAATTAAACTGTTACGTGCGACGCTTGACGGTTTCACATCATGCGTCAGGACAGCGGGCGAATTTTCAGACACGTTTGTGACGTTGAATGGTTTGAAGGGTGACGGGCTCTGGAACTTGCTATTCAACATAGCTTTGGAAGGTTTAATACGAAGGGCAGGTGTGCAGAGGAGTGGCACCATCATCACTAAGTCTCACAGGCTTCTAGGCTTCGCGGACGACATTGATATAATTGGTGTTAACCGTAGAGCAGTTGAGGAGGCCTTTACGGCTCTCAAAAGAAAGGCTGCGAGAATTGGACTAACCATAAACACTGCCAAAACGAAGTACATGGTGGCTGGCAGAGAGCGTGGTAGTTCTACGGGTGTTGGTGCTGCGGTGGAGATGGTTAGGGATACTTTTGAAGTGGTCGACAAATCTGTTTATCTTGGTACTCTCGTGACATGTGACAACGAGGTGAGCCGCGAGGTGAAGAGGCGGATTGCGGCGGCGAATAGGGCTTATTACGGATTGCGTAACCAGCTCAGGTCCCGTAGCCTACAGATCCGTACGAAATTTGCGCTCTTTAGGATTTTGATCCTCCCGGTGGCGATCTACGGACATGAATCGTGGACGTGGAAGGAGGCCGATCGACGAGCGCTTGGGGTCTTCGAGCGTAGAATCCTGCGATAAATACTCGGAGACAAACTAGAGAGCGGGGTGTGGCGCAGGCGCATGAATCACGAGCTGTACGAAGTATACAAACACGCTAATATTGTCAAGCTGATGAAACACGGCAGGTTACAGTGGGCTGGCCATGTAGCACGGATGGCGGATGAGCGACCGGCAAAGATAATATTTAGTAGAGAACCGGATAGAGGCCGACGACTTAGAGGCAGACCGCGCACGCGCTGGATGTGTGCTGTCGACTAGGATGCCAGAGCAGCGGGCGTAAGGGGAGACTGGAGAGTAGCACCCCAAGACCAAGTTTTGTGGAGACGTATTCTGGATTCGGCATAGGATCTTAATAATCTGTCGCCATAAAAGTAAGTAAGTAAATAAAGGCAAAGTTTTTTCCCATACGAAAGCAGTTTTTCTGGTAGTACGAGCACGATATTTACAATCAATCAGACGGTTCCGAATGGTTTTAGACGTCACCCTCAATTAAAGCCATCAAGGCTATAGATGTGAGGAATGTATCTTTTCACCGATTTCAGTATTCGGCGGTCAATCCTAGAAATAGTTTTCCTTTCCACCCTCGTGTTTCTGATTTCTTCTGGTATTTGATTTCTGCAATTTTTTTTGAAGTTTTACCCTCATATTAAAGTTTTTGATCAGCCGTTTTGTATCGAGGGCTGAAATGTTTACCGCTACCCTTAACCGGAAAACAAAAAGTAGGAGGGTGGTATTCAAGACACGACCGCATGACGTTGACTACCGTATTCTTATATTCCATTGAAGAGGGAATTGTAGAGGGAATTGCAACGCTTCTTTTACAAAACTTCTGTAACAAAATTTCGAGGCACCAAAAGGTACCAGTTGCCGATTATTCTCGTTTACTGGTAGTCCGTTTAGAATTCCAGTCATTTTAGTATTTTGCAGTAGCTATTTATTACTAACAGCCACCAGCATAACAGGTGAAACCGGCACGAGATGACCGGTACTATTTTGTTTTTCCTCCTTTTAGCTGCTAACACCGAGCGTCCGTATGTATCCGGTACGGTTTAATAATGAAACTGATGGGGTGAAATGTTCGAACGATACGTTTTATACCAAGGCTTCGTCAGATAATTAGAAAGAAGGAGGGGCTACATAGATAATGGAATGGTAGAGACAAATGTTTCTTGATGCATATTTGCATATTTGCAAGGTTTTATCCGCTAGCAGCAGCATTTTGTAATAAAACAGAAAATTCAATTAGCCGCTTCTGTAACAAAAATTCGAGGCACCAAAAGGGGCCAGGTGCCGAATATATCCATGTTTTTGGTCAGTCCGTCCAGAATTCTTTCAAGATAGCGTCCGTATGTAGCCGGTACTATTTTGTCTTTCCGGTACTATTTTGTCTTTCCTCCTTTCAGCTGCTAACACCTAGCGCTGTCGTGAAATTAACATCAACATAAACATGCATTTTAGCAAGGTTTTTTTCCGCTAACAGCAGCAATTGTAAAACATAAAATTCAACTAACCGCTTCTATTATAAAACTGCGAGGCACCAAAAGGTGCCAGTTGCCGATTTCTTGTTTACTGGTTTCCGTCCAGAATTCCAGCCATTTTAGTATTTTGCAGTAGCCACCAGCATCACGGGTCAAACCGGCACGAGATGACCGTTACTATTTTGTTTTTCCTCCTTTTAGCTGCTAACACCGAGCGTCCGTATGTATCCGGTACGGTTTAGTAGTGAAACTGATGGGGTGAAATGTTCGAACGATACGTTTTATACCAAGGCTTCGTCAGATAATTAGAAAGAAGGCGGGGCTACATAGATGATGGAATGGTAGAGACAAATGTTTCTTGAAAGCTGCGCCGGCCGCTGTCGTAATATTAACACCAACACAAACATGCATTTTTGCAAGGTTTTTTCCGCTAGCAGCAGCATTTGGTAAAACATAAAATTCAATTAGCCGCTTCTGTACCAAAATTTCGAGGCAACAAAAGGTGCCAGTTGCCGATTATAGTTCCTGGTTAGTCCGTCCAGAATTCCAGCCATTTAAGTGTTTTGCAGTAGCCATTTACTACTAAAGCCACCAGCATAACGGGTGAAACCGGCACGAAATGACCGGTACTATTTTGTATTTCCTCCTTTCAGCTGCTATCACCTAGCGTCCGCATGTCACTGCTGCGGTTTTGGAATCAGAATTATGGGGCGCCGGCCGCTGTCGTAATATTAACACCAACAAAAAAATGCATGTTTGCAAGGTTTTTTCCGCTAGCAGCAGCATAAACATCGGAAACAGAAAGTGACAACAACAATAACAACAAAGTCAGATCGATTGTATCCGTTAGTGTCGACTGTGCTTGGGAAGAGAGGTAGTGATTGGCTGCGCGGTATGATTTAGACAATCGATATTAATTACCAATTTTTCAATAGTGTATCTCAAACAAAAGTTTGTTTTTGTTACATAAATTTAACCGTAAAAGAATTTCTGATCGATTGATGCCAAAACCTCGAAAACCTGATTATAGATGACTGCAAAATAAGCGCTCAAAACCTGACCACTTTTCTCTGGTTTTCCTTGGTTGAATTACTAGATTTTCAAATTCAGGGGCCTAACTTCGATATAGACGTTAGTCAACGTCAAAAAGCAACATTATAAAGCCAACTTATGAAATATTAGCTTATCAGTACCCGATCAGAAAGGTATTACAAAAATGTAACAGAAGCCTTTAGTTTGATATGAGAAAAAACAGATTGTGATTTCAATTTGATCCCATTAGGTGTTGAAATAACAGAAATTATAACAAAAATGATTCTTTACTATCAAACCCATGTCAAACTTTGCTACTAACTTATCAGCTTTCTAACAGAATAAGATAAGAAACAGAACAGTATAATAACAACTATTGTTAGAAACAACAGGTTTTGATAGAGACGAAACATTTGTTAAACTTGTTTCAGGGCAATTTCATTTCAGGATTTGTTATTAAAACTCATTCAGATTTAATTTCGTTATTAAAAACATTTGGGAAAATACAAAATCGTATCAATATTTGTTACTTGTATCTCGTGTTGATAGAATTCAATGAGTTTTTAGTTATGCTCTTCTGATCGGGTAGTACTCGATTCTGGAGATAATTTTCTAAAATCCTATATATATCCCGTCGGGATGCGGTATTTTTTTTCAAATCTGTACCATATTTCCAGTTCGCTTATTTTTCGCTTTCTCTACTGCATACATTGTCTGCTTAATGAACTTGAATGTTAACGGGTAAAAGCCGTTGTTAAAAATAGAAATTTAGTTCAAAGTTTAGTTGTGTCGCACTTGCAAGCACGACTCAGGCTGACTTTGGTCGATCATCATCCAGCTGACTCTTCTGTGTGTGATGAGACATTCCTTTCAGTCTATAAACAACGCTTGCACAGCAGTGTGTGTAATTAGGGATGAGCAATAGAATAAGTCGGCAGTAAAATGTGATACGCATATAGATTTTGGAACAGTACCATCGTCACCCGTAGTTTAATTGGTCAAAACACCATGCCAGAGACAGGGAGATTGCGGGTTTAAGTCCCGTCGGGATGCGGTATATTTTTCCAAATCTATATCATATTTCCAGTTCGCTTATTTTTCGCTTTCCTTACTACACACATTGTCTGCTTTTTTTTATCTCTTCAAGCAAAACGACCAGTAAAACCGCAAGCATGGAAGTAAAGAAATCAGCCACAACCCCAATTCCAATAGGGGCCTCACAAACTCATTATTTATTAATATTTATTATAAATACCTAAGCTACTTACAAACCCCCTTTAAAAAAAAGCTGCAACCCACATGATCTACAACGTATGGTTAAAGCTAAAGAAGACGCTATACTGATCGCACTGTAACCAACTACGTAAGCGATATGAGTCGAAGTGACGTACGTCGGCCACGTCGCCTCCGTGATGGGTATATGTCATCGTTATCGTAGAGATAATAACGTTATAATATCCGCATTACACAAGTCCAAATGTTCGATTGATTGTACCTCGTTAATTATGAAATAATAGCTATTTTTTTCTCTAATGGCATGTACTTGCCAGTTGAATATCGCAACACAGTCGATTGCAGCATCTTTGAGATATTTTCCCTAACTACTTGCAAAAGTAGTAAATTTCTCCAAATACTTTTGAAACTCAATTGATCCTATTCTCTCATTCTTCAAGGAGCACACATTCCTCAGCTCGAGTATACAAGCAAACTCCGTTGAATATATGGGATGTTTATATCCTTTCACTGAAAAAAAATTCCATACTTTAATTAAGAATAAATTTTTGATTTATAAAAAAAAATAGTAGAGCTGTGGTGAAACATTAGAAGC